>NC_056730.1:191486006-191488072 GCF_019279795.1 Protopterus annectens
GGTGCCTTCTGTGTGGAGTCTGCATCTCATCCCTGTGTTTGTGTGGATTTGCTCTGGTGCTCTGGTGTCCTGCCATTTTACAAAGTCATGTATCTGCAGTATTTCTCCCTGGGCCTCTGCTGAAAATTGTTTTTGTTCCGTCAGAAGTAAAATTGACAGGCATTTAAATTTCAGACTTCATATACTTGAGAAAATACATAGTAACACAACCTTTCATTCTAGCAATTTTCTAAGTTTATAAGATGAATATTTGAAATTTGTCCTTATTTTTGGGACTATATTACCCCATTATTGGCTTTGTCCAGGTATTTTGTGTTAAGGTTGACAGCTATGGCAAGAACTGAATTCACTGAATATGTTTGAGGGCTGTAATCCCTCATTACTGGGTTTGTCCAGGTGTTTTGTGCTAAGAGGTTGACAGCTATGGTGAGAACTGAATTCATTAAATGATAGCCATTTAAGTTTCAGTCTTCCTCTCTTTCACAAAGCAGCTGATTTGGTGTAGTGGTATTCTGCTCTGACTGTTTTGCACAAGGGCCTTGGTAGTAAAATGTATGGTGGTAACACAACATTTTTCTTTCACAAAGCAGGTGATTTGGCATAGTGGTATGTTGCTCTGACTGTTATGCACAGGGACATTGGTAGTAAAATGTATGGTGGTAACACAGCATTTTATTCTAGCAACTTTCCAAGATTATACAAACAATCTTGTAAATAAAAAACAACTGCTGTTCTGCCAAGTACAAATAAATCCAGGTCCCGAAATGTAAAGATGCTTTATTGGTCCAACCACCTCAATAGGAACACCACCAAACAAACTGCAGGCTGTTAGTGAAAAAACAATCCAAATAACGTATTCCACAAAACGTTTTCGTCGCCAACTTCTTCGGTAGTCTAAACCATTTACAAAGTAGGTGTATTTATATGAACATTTAAAATAAAATTAACCAATCATTTTGCATCACAGTTCAAATATAATTGTAATTAATTTAAAATCCATGGTTTTCTTAAAAATGCTCATCCCAAGTTTAAAAAAATATATATATGTGTATCACTTCTAATTACATTAATTTCCCTGAATCATTAAAATAGTTAAAAAATGTTAAAAATATGTTAAAACAGTTATTATAGTATAGTATTATACAAACAATGTTTAATGTGTCCCTGGTTTTTGGCCCTTTAACCCCCCCCAATAAATTTGGCTTTTTCCAGATTTTTTGTGCTGCGAAGTTGAGATACAGTTGAGTACGGAGTAGATTTTACAAGGAGCTGAGAGCTGCAGGGGAAGAGAAGTTTAGTGCTGCATATGCTAAGTCAGCTTGCATTGTTAATAGCACAACAGGTTGTGTACTTGCTTTTGATGCAGAAGGTTGTTGGTTCTATTCCCACAAGGGGTGAATACTGCCGTATTGAAAAATTTAAGATACTAACTATGAGCCTGTTATCAGTTTGCCATCCATTTCCTATTGCAATATTACTAGCTTATCATTTTTAATGTAATATGGGCAATTTATTCCTCAGGGGCATCAGACACTATTTTTTGATGAAACTATGAAATCTAAAGGTGTTTCCTAGCAGCAACCTCTTCATTAGTTACAGATTTATTTAATGTGGAATTATTTAGATGACTTTTTTACTTCCTCAGAGATTGTGCATATTTACTGATAATGGTGGACTGTAGAACTGTGCATATTTACTGATAATGGTGGGCTGCAGAATTGTGCATATTTACTGATAATGGTGGACTGTAGAAGTTTGAGTAGACTTTTACGATGGAAATGTTCTGAACTGGGCAGTTTTGTCATTATGGGTGCATGCATTTTGTTTCATTGTTTACTGGAAAGATGTTCTGAATTGGGCAGTTTTGTCATTATTGGTGCATGCAGTTTATTTCATTGCTTACTGGAAAAATGTTCAAACAATAGGAAGGTGTATCAAAGAGCACAATTATGTTTCATATGCAAGGGGCCTATGATTTGAAAACAGCCCACAATTAATCTTTATCTGCCACTGGTAAAATGTATTTTCTTTGAATGTGGGTTTCAATGCTGTTTCAATTTTTAAAC
>NC_056730.1:191488572-191568572 GCF_019279795.1 Protopterus annectens
AAAAAAGTTTAAATACAAAATGAATTGGGGGGCTTCACCCCCACACCCCTCTACTTAAATATACCAACTCCGAGACTGCACCATAGTGGAGGACATGGCAAAGTCCCGAAGAGGGCCCACCGATTTTTTTCCCGGGGAAAAAAATCGATGTTCCGTGACTTCGCTTTTTTTCTCCTTTCCACATTATCAGAGCAATGAAAGAGCATTCGTTCTTTTCATCATCCGATAATGTGATATAGACCCAATATAAAGGAAAAGTACAAAAAGCAATTCATTGATAATATGAAAAAGTTTTATAGAACATTGTGAAACAAAGCAAAAGGAATAGAAACACCACCAAAAAAAAAAAGAATGGCACATTTTGGAGAAATAGTCATGGCAATAAAATGAAACATTAACGAACGAAAGTCATATGGAAAAAAGGATAATTTGTTAAGTAAAGTCATAATGGAGAATTGAAAACAAGGGAAGACTCAGTATAGCAAGGACAGATTACAAAAAAAAAAGTATTTGACAGCATCTCACATTCATGGAGAAAGGGATGTACAAGATACATCCTACATTGGTCAATTATATTACAGTGATCCTGAAACTGTGGCAAACCACTCTGCAGCTAAACCATGATAAAAGGCAATTAACCCATGGATAAAAATTCAAAGGAGGATAACCCAGGGTGACTGCTCATCACCACGGCTCTTTGTCTTCCCCTTAAATCCATTAAACTGTCTACTTAGCAGATTAGGTCATGGTTACAATTTGGCTCCCAGACAACAACAAAGTATAACGACTTCTCATCTTCTTTTTGTGGCTGACTTAAAAATTGAATAGTTTGTCTGGTGAGGAGCTGAAAGAACAGCTACAAATGGTCAGAACTTTCTCAGACGATATAAAATTGTTATTTGGCCTTGATAAATGTGCAAATGCAACATTTAAAACAGAAAAGCTGTAGCACCAAGAAAATATCAGTCTGGGACAGGAGTCTGATATAAAGGAACTCGAGCAGGAGGGAGTGTATAAATATTTGGGAACGGTGAAGAACTGACAATAAAACATGAACAAAAGCAAACAAAACTCAGTAAGGATTATTTTAGAAGACTAAAATGAATACTGAAAACAGTCCTGCCATCTAGGAACACAGTCCAAGCTATAAACCAATTTGCTCTTCATGTCCTAACTTATAGTTTTGGTGTGATTAAGTGGCCCCAAAAGGTATGGACCAGTTGGACAGGAAAACAAGAAATTAGTTTCACACTTATCAAATGATATATGACAATCAGTATCTACCAAGACTGTACATTCCTCTTTCTGAAGCAGGCATTCATGTCTTCGGAATTGATTACATGTATACATCTGCAATCGTAGGACTGCATACATAACTGACCTCATCATTTCTAAACATAGTGAATAGTTTGAAACATAAACATAACAAATCTAGTACAAGTTCCCTGCTTAGTTTAGCAAACGCAAATCTGTGCCAAGCTGGAATAGAAACCAAACCAGAAGCAGACAAAAATCAGGCAACAACTGAATGTACCAAAAAAACAAAAGAAAGAATATAAGGAGGAGGATCAAATGAGAAGGCAAAAAAGGTGGAAGAGGTATAAATATACCTGCAAGCACAGAAAACTCCTGGAATACCCTCATGTTGTTCAGGATCTGACACAAGAATGGTTAAGCAGAGGTGAAATTGGCAGCCTAGGATAATAGACTACATACATGTTGGTTTGAAATGTCTGTTGAACATGTGGAAGAAACAGACAAATGCAGGTTCTGAAAAAACGGAAATGGAAACAGTCACATCATCTTGTTACTGAGTGTGGTATACTAATGGCAGAGGGCCTGTATACTGAAAGGCATAGTAATGTGGCAATACTGTTGCACTGCAGATTGTGCAAACATTACGATACTAAAGTAGCTGAGCAGCATTGGAAACATGAGCCACAAAGCATCACAGAGAATGATGAAGGTTATATCACATGGCAATACCCATTACCAACAGTTCAAAAATAGATGCGAGAAAACCAGATACACTACTCCATGAAAGGAAAACAAAAGTAACATTGATCATTGAAACTGCTACACCCAGTGATTACTTTTTCGTATGTACACACAGACACACAGTAATAAAATACCAGGATTTGCAAACAGAAATTAAGGGCAATGTGGAAGACGAATACACACACAGTTCCAATAGTAGTAGAAGCAATGGATCTCATAAAAAAGAATTTACATTCTTATTAAATATGTTACCAATACATGTAAATCTGTACAAATTTGCAGGAGGAGTCAGTTCTGGGCACATTGCAGATGCTGCAAAGAACACTTTTGGGTAATATCGAAAAATGAAACCATACTAATTTCACAAACTTTAACCATGCTTTGACTTAGGAACGAGGCCTACTCCTGTCACAGTATTAGAAGCCCAAAAGACTTGGAGAAATGAAATGAGTATGGTCTCCAGGAAGCTCTTGGATAGGGTGTTTAAGAGCCAGTCATACAGGTAAAGAAATACTCATATACTCTTCACCTTCAAGGCCAACACCTTGATGATGACTTTGGGGGCTAAGGAAAGGTCAAATGGCAACACAATGAACTGGAAATAATACCCAGTCAGGGAAGACCATAGCAATCCCTGGTGTGTACCCCAAACACCAAATACAATCATAACCAGCAGCACCATCCATACTTCCTGTAACTCATTACCTCCATTACGGCTCTCTTAAGTGCGTACCTTTAACTCCCACTAGGTGTGGTTTGAGCCTTTAAAAAAATAAAGTTATCACCTTACAGTTCCAACAAATATTCATATCTCTGGAACTAATAGTGTTATTAGAAAACTGTAAATTGCAAACCATTCAGGATAAATTAATGTTTATATTAGTAGCATTAATTCAGTTTAATGTTTTAAAATGGATTTTGTAAGCCAAAATAAAGACAGTTAATATTAATTATGTAATGCTGTTTAAACAGCTTATGATATCTCGGTAACTATTCAAGCAAGACACATACTGCTAGCAGGAATTTCTTCATACAGCAGTGAACTTTCATGTGAAGCTATGCAGTTCTGTCTATGTTACCTGAATATAGACATGTTTAGATTACTACAATATAAACAAACAGTATACAAATATTCAGTATCTCTTTAGCTGCATTAGAGAGGTCAAATGTCAATACAATTGTGTTTGCCACCATGTATGCTTTAAAATGAAATCTTCTGATACCTTGTATGTAGCATTGTTTTGGAATTATTAATGCAAATATGAACAAGCAATATTTGGCACCTAGAGGTGTCAGTCGGAGTTAAATGCAGAAACGGCTGGAGGTGGACTTGGCTGTAATGATAAGAAAATGATCTCCATACAGAGTAACCATATAACAGATATGCTGGTTTAACCAGTCAGTGTGCAGAAAGTGACAATCATCTGCCCCCTCCAGGACCAGAAGGTCTGGGAGTAAAACCTACACCTCTTTTTTTTTTTTTCAAAACTTGGACACCCCATAAAGTCCCCTACAACAGGGAGTCTCGGTCTTCCTCTGTTTGTACTCATTCTGCCAAGGGCAGTGGCCTCTATTGGTGCTTTTTTCAAGGGTCTGGAAACTAGATCCATCATGGAAGCTGCTACTTGGTCTTCTGCTCAAACTTTCACTCAATACTGCAAACTATATGTCAGTTCTACGGCCAGGGTGGGTTTTGCTATGGTCGTCTTTCATGGGTTTTTGGAGGAGTCTGCTGTGGGTTCCTCCTCCCATAACGTACGGTAGCTTTTGTACTCTCCCAGAAGTACAGAAAAATGCAACAGTGATAAGGAAGGACACAGTACAGTTGTGTAAGATCTTACAATAACAGTGGATGTCTACTTCTCACTATTAATTTCTGTCTTCCTTCTGGCCAAAAGGTCTTTCCTTCATCCTCTTCTTCAGTCATCTGCTTCTTCTTCTTCATCTTCCCTTCCTGGACATCTGCTGCTTCTTCTTCATCTTCCCTTCCTGGATGTATGTGTTATTATTCTCCTCTAGAGTTGCTCTAGTTTATTTGGGGCATTTCATTTCTGAGGATTGGGCACTTGTAATTTGCATATGTACCTTAAGCCTTGCAAGTAAGACACTGAGATGACATACAGAGCCCAGAAGATGTAAAGGCTTCGGTATGCTGCCCAGACATTTGGCTATTCTCGGCAAGATATACCAGAACCAAAGAATACTGCAGTTGTGATAAGGAAGGACATCTCTCTCTCTTGCCACATCTGTCCAAAGCTCTGACACACTGTCCAGTAACAAGATAACAATCTTTCAATATAATTTCAACCAATGACACTATAAAGAGACAGTAACTCAAACCACATTATTAGGTGTCATAAATGGTCACAATCTCAAATATGACCAACATACACTGTAAATAAAATAACATATCAGGAACTCAGCTCCCTCAACATGACCAAACAATACCTTACTGACTCTGTAAGGAAAACATTAGCCTCGGTCTACTTATTTCCATCACACATATAAGTGTCTCCTATACTCATAAACTTAAAAGTCAGTCATAAAGCAAACCTCTCCTCTTATTTAAAGTAGTAACATTTGCTGCCAACATTATATGTGGATCATGTTATTATGAGGCCATAAAACAACTAAACTGGTTGACCTGTAAAATGGTGCTGGCCAATGACTCTTACACCCAGATGAGTTGACATCTGGAACACAGCATCCTCGAGACCAGGAGGAGGGATTAAACTCTCTAGTATTCAGGCCAGTCAAAGGCTACATCATCAAGGATAACCCACAATGTTAGTACTGCAACAGTTAAAGACAATTAACATCAACTAAATTGGTTTGAACTGACCAGCTAGAACTTACACACAACTAACTAATTAGTGCATATAATCTTATTCATTCTTTGGAAAAATGCCCACCACTTAAAGATACCCTACAGCCCTACTCTCTTAGTAGGCTCCTACATTCAAGGAAAAAAATATTTCTTATCATCCAGTAGCTCCATGAATCATTACATCTCTAAACTCTGGAACGTCATCCCAACACAGCAATAAAGGGCTGAAACTCTCACGTTTTAAATCTTTCCTTAAGCAACAACATTGCATCCAGTCCTGGTCATGCTCCTCACCTGGGTGAGACTTCCCTCATCTTCAGCTCTTACTGCTCCTCTCATTTATCCTTTATGTTCCCTACCTTACCTGAAATACCTGTACCACTTCTTCATATTAACTCCTCAGTCTAACCATACAATCGTCTACCATATCCAAGTTCTCTCTCATAATTCTACCTACTCCATCATTAAAAACAAGCCCTTATCTGCACAATATCTAGAAGTCATCCTCTCTAATTACTCCTATGCAGAATCACCTCTCTCTCTCCACATAAAATGCAGTAGTCTCTGTGACCTATACTGGATCTAGAGGTAACATATGACTAAAGCACTAGAATGCATAATGGGTGGCCTTTCCACTCAAGTGGCAGCCTGTAAAAGTCATTAACCCTTCTCAAGGAGAAAATCACAGTCAAGATGCTTCAAAGTTCTTATAATGGCATCCTAAATTACTGGCTCCAGGGCAGAATGAACCAACCCCCCCCTCAAAATTCCACCCCAAAAACATCATTGGGTAGTTCCTGGGGTACAGGAGAAAGTACAGTTGTGTACACTTACCATAAATGTAGATGTTCGAGTGGATTCACTGTTGCAGTCATCAGATTTGGGTTATCCCTGCCAGGGTAGCCCTCAGCCAGCCCGAATACCAGAGGCTTAGTATTTCGGCGTCGGTTGTTGTTGCTTCAGGATTGACGTCAGGTCATCAGTAGTATAAAGTAAGGCAGCCAACGCCATTACATCAGTTTTTCTTGCCCTAACCTGTCAGGAGTTCCCCAAGTAGGAGCCAGGTTCTGGTGGAAGAACCCCACCAGTAGAAAGTAAATACTAACATGTCCCTTGTAAGGAAAGAGAAGAAAAAAGGGGGATAAGAGAGGGAAACCAGGACTTTAACAGTGAATACACTCAAACATTTACATTTATGGTAAGTGTGCACAACTGTACAATGTTCTTTGTGTTTCACTGTTGCAGTCATCATATTTGGGTTGATTCCCAAAGCTGAGGAAATGGGTGGAGGCAGTCAAGGAAACTAGGGGCTGGCTAGGATGCCCTGCAAGACTGCAGAGGCAAACCCTGCCCTGGATATGGAGAAGACAGGCAGATGGTAATGTTTGGTAAAAGTGTGAACAAATATCCAGGTGGCATCCTCCAGGATGTCCCTGGTGGGGACTTGTCTGAGGAAAGCTGCAGAGGTGAAGTCTGCTCTGGTGTAGTGAGTCCTGACCCCCTTGGGGAAGGGCTTTCTGTGTTGTTTGTAGCAGAAATGGATGCAGTGTGCTATGCATTTGGAAATGGTTTGTTTGGAGATGGCTTTGCCTTCTGCCCCTGTAGCAAAGCTAACCAGCAATTGATCAGACTTTCTGAAGGATTTAGTCTTGTCTAGATAGAATCTGAGCTGCCTGTGCACATCTTGAGAGTGCAGAATCCTTTCCCCCTTGTTCTGGGTGTTAGGAAAGAAGGTGGGCAAATGAATGGATTGGTTGAGAGTCACACTGGACACCACCTTGGGCATGAAGGATGGGTTAGTCCCGAGGGATACCCTGTCAGCATGGAAGATGATGAAGGGTTCCACAGTGCTTGCAGCTTGGAGACTCTTCTGGCTGAAGTGATGGCCAGAAGGAAAGCCGTCTTCCAGGAGAGAAATTTTAGCTCTGCAGAAGAAACTGGTTTGAAGGGGGGGGGGGGGCAGGGTGAGCTTTTCCAACACAAAGTTAAGGTCCCAAGCTGGGGTTTGTGCTGTTCTGGGTGGCCTTAAGTTGCTAGCTCCTCTTAGGAACTGTTTGATCAAGGGGTATGAGAACAGGGGCTGCTCAGAGGTAAAATGAGCAGAGATAGCAAAGGCATATATTTTAATAGAGGAAAAAGAGAAGCCATTGTGTAGTAGGTCAGTTAAGTAATCCAGGATGAGAGGGAGGGAGGGCTGTGCCATATTGGCTCCCTTAGCCTGAATCCAGGTGCAGAACCATTTCCATTTGTCAGCATAAGACTTTCTAGTGCTAGGGCATCTGGCCTCACGTATAACATCTAGAACCTGTTTACTGACGTTGGCAGATTTATTGGGGGTTAGGGAATAAGCCAAGCTGCCAAACTGAATGTCTAAAAATGGGGATGTATGAATTCCCCTTCCCTCTGGGTCAGGAGGTTTTGAATCTGAGGAAGATGCCATGGTGGTGGTGGGGACAGGCTGCGCAGCAAGGGGTACCCGTGTTGGTGAGGCCAGTCTGGAGCTTTAAGAATTTTCCTTGGTTTTTCCTCCCTTATTTTGAGCACTACCCTTTGGATGACAGGTAGTGGAGGAAAGGCATAGACCGATAGATTGACCCTGGGGAAGGACAAGGCATCCACTTTCCAAGCCATGCAGTGATGCTCCCTGGTGCAAAATTTGCTCTGCTGATGGTTGGTGTGAGAGGCAAAGAGGTCGACCTTCGGGGTGCCCCATTTCTGAGTTATTAGGGTGAAGGTTCTTCTGTTGAGCTGCCACTCGTTTGAGTCCAGAAGATTTCGGCTTAATTGGTTTGCCAGAGAGTTGAGCGAACCTGGCAGGAATTGTGCTAACAGGTGGAATTGCATGGCAGAGGCTGTGTGCCAAAGGGTCATGGTCAGCCTGCATAGAGGGTAGGAGTGAGTGCCTCCCTGCTTATTGATATACCACATTACAGTGGTGTTGTCTGTTTTGATCGGGAGAGCCCCTGGGGAGGGAAGGGGTGTGAAAGCTATCAAGGCGTGCTGGACAGCCATCATCTCTTTATGGTTGATGTGTAGAAGGTTTTCTGTGGCCTCCATTGTCTCTGTGTGCACCTGCCATCCAGGTGTGCACTCCAGGCATAGTCTGATGCGTCTGTGGTGAGGGTCTGGGTGGCGGTGGGTGGTGAGAAAGGTAGTCCCTTGTTGTGGCAGCATGCCATTGCCCACCAAAGAAAATCTTTTCTGAGGCAAGGAATTATAGGTATAAGAGTCTCCAGGTCTTGAGACTGTTAAAACCAAAGGCTTTTTAGGTACCAGTGAAGTTTCCTAATATGCAGTCTGGCATATGGAATGAGTAGTATGCAAGATGCCATGAACCCCAGAGCTTGCAGGATCTTCTTTGCAGATAGCTGGGGTCTGATGACTAGTTGAGAGAAGTAGGCTGTCAGGAAATTTTGCTTTTCTGGTTTAAGAAATGCCATCTGGGATGCTGTGTCCAGGCTTGTTTCCAGGAATATAATCCTTTGGCTGGGCGCCTGTTTGGACTTTTCGCTGATTGTGTACCCTACTGAGGTTAGTAGGGACTTTACAAAGGCCAGGTGCTTGAGCAGCTTTTTCTGGCTGTCTGCCTGAATTAGGCAGTCATCTAAGTATGGCCGAATCTGGATATTCTTTTGTCTGCAGAAGGCAATGGCCAGAGCCAGACATTTTGTGAAAAATCTGGGAGAAGTAGATAAGCCAAAGGGAATCACAGAGAACAGAAAGTGCTGACATCCAGCCCTGAAACAGAGATATTTCCTGCATGATTCCCTGACAGGATTATGGAGGTAGGCCTCTTTTAGATCTAGGGTGGCTAGCCAAGCATCCCTGGACAGCATGGGTAGCAGCTGCTGGAAGGTGAGCATTTTGAATTATGGGATCACCAGAAAAGTGTTTAGGATGGATAGATCGAGGGTAGGGCACCAGCTGCCCTCTTTTCTGGTACTAGAAAAAGTCTGGAGTAGAAACCTTGGCCTCTCTGTCCTACAGGAACATGCTCTACTGCCCTCAGAGAGCAGGGAAAGGACTTGCTTTTGCGCCTCTGCCCACTGGTCTGGAGGTAGATCTGGGAACCCTTCTGGGGTAAGAAGGGTGTGGAAAGAAAATTTGTATCCGTGGGACACTATGTTGAGAACACAGCGGTCAGTGGTAATGGTGACCCAGGTGCTTGCATGAAAGGAGAGTTTTCCTCCCAGGGGTAAGTGAGGGTGGGCAGAGGGAGGGGGTGGGTGAGATGATTCATTGTGAGTTCTTACCATAAGGGTGTGACTTAGAACTCCCTGGTTTTGAAGTGGTGGTAGTCCACTGCTTAGATTACTGCATTCCCTGTGGCTGCAGCCTGGGGGGTCTGGTTCCCTGGGTTCTGGGATGGATTGGCTTAGTGGGAGCAGGAAAGGATCAGTGCTTAGTGGGACAATGCCTGCTGAACCTGGGTGGCTGGACCTATAAGAAATCCTCAACTGTCTGCATAGATTTTGCTTTTTCTTCCATTTTTTTAAGACCTCTTCTGTTTTAGTGCCAAATAAATTGTCTTTGTGCAAGGGGGCATCCAACAATTTAGATTTGGCATGGTCTGGCAAGGGCTGTTCCTTAAGCCATGCATGCCTTCTAATGACAGATCCGGTGACTGCTGCCCTGCAAGAAGCTTCTAGGACATCAAAACCACAGTGCAATATGTGTTTAGTTAATTGCCTTGCAGGATGCATTAACTCTTGTAACTCTTTAGATTCTGCACAAGCAGGAAAGGAAGACATTTTCTGTTTGAGAAGTTCCAGGGTATGTTGCTGAAATTTTAGCATATGGAACTGACAATTTAGTGCCCTGATAGCAAGAGTAGCTGAGGCGAATACATTTTTACCCAATCTGTCTAGTGCTCGGGAATCCCTATCTGAGGGGTGGGATTCTTAGCAGAGGTTGCTTTAATCCCTTCAGGCCCTGAGAAATTACCTCAGTGTCAGCAGTAGGATTTTTAAAAAGAAATTTGTGTGAGCCATGGACTCTATAGTACCGGTCTGGTTTTCTGGGTGCAGGAGGGAGGGTGTCAGGAGTCAAGCTGGACTCCAGGAAAACATCCTCCACAACATCCAGGACTGGGGGGATGACCAAGGGTCTGTGCTGTGGAATATCCAAGAATTCCGAGTCACTTTTTAGACTGAGGGTAGTCCTGACTCTCCCCATTGGAAATGCTCCCTTAAGGTATGAAGGGTTTCCCCAAAGGAAAAATCCTCTGGGGGTGAGGCAGAAGGGATGGAATCCTCTGCAACAGAATCCTCATAAATAGAGAGGGGTTGCATGTCTTCATATTCAGATGCATCAGAGTCATCTGACTCTTGTTCAGACAAAACTATAGGGGACAGATTGCTTTTCCTTTTGGAGGGGGTAGCTTGGCTTCCCCTGATCAGCATGATAAGGTCTTCCACCAACCATTTTAAGCATTTGAGACTGAGGCAAGGAAGCAGGTGCCTAAGATTGGGTCATCGGTTAATTGGGTGCGGTTTGTACCCTGGGCTTAAGAAACTCGGTAGTTTTTGAAAGAACAGTAGTCGTGAAAGAAGACGTTAGTTTGTGTTGAGAATCAGTAGTGAGAAGGACTTCCTTGGAAGCTGGTGCCTGCTCAGTGGCTCCAGACCTATCCAAAGTAGAGACGACCACAGGATCCTTAGTCGAAGAAGAGTTTTGCTGCATACCGGACTCTGAAAGTGTCTCGATAGCGGCCTGCAAATCCACAAAAGCGGGCATCGGGGCTGCAAAAGCGCCTCATTGAGGACCGGAGAACTGACGACTAGCTTAACGGAAGAATCGTCAGTAGGTTTGGACCTGTGCGGTCTGTCTCTGTCTTTACATTTTTTCCGAAGATCTGCTGTCGATAGCTTACCAAAGCCATATTGGAGTTCGAGGACTGTAAGCGAAAATATCTAGCTACAATAATGGCCCGACAATGGATAGTTCTGGCACTGAACAAAGCACAGAAGCGACAGTGAGAGACATCATGGTCTGGGCCTAAACAAATGACGCAGTAAGAATGAAAGTCTCGGTGTAGTATTTGCTTTCCACAGGTGAGACAATTGTTAACTTTTTCTGACATCAGTTAGTGCAAGAAAAAAGGATCCCCAATGGAGTACTTAGCTTTAGAAGACTTCAGCTTCAAATGGGTAGACTCAGATAGCGGCCGACCTGCACTCTTGAAAACTGCTTCTACTTCGGGCTTCACGGCAAGAAAGACTGATGTAATGGCGTTGGCTGCCTTACTTTATACTACTGATGACCTGACATCAGTCCTGAAGCGACAGCAACTGACATAAAAATACTAAGCCTCTGGTATTCGGGCAGGCCGAGGGCTACCCTGGCAGGGATAACCCAAATGTGATGACTGCAACAGTGAAACGAAGAACATCGGGTTCCTACCAAATACCCTTCGAGTGCACCCCCACCCAACATCTACTTGATATCCGATCCCTTAAAATTACGTCCTGAACCCCTCATATTTGACAGTCCTAAGAGAAGAAGCTTCAGGCCTTAAGTACCTCAATCTATGAATAACTACATTTCTCAAGGGACTAATCTTCAGGATCAGGTAAGTTACCCACTAACTACAGATGACATATGAAATTAGGATTATGTAAGACCCTTCAAACACCCCAAAGGGTGAGGAGTGATAGAGCTCCTCCTTGATCCCAAAGTCCACAACAGAGGCCAACAACTGGTTGGAGCTTCAGACCTTACTAATGGACAGTGAACTCTCCAGCTAAAGGATCATGTCAAAGGGCTAGTTGAACAAAGGATTTACCCAGAGAAGATTCAACTCCATACCTGTTTTCCAAGTGCTTGTCCTTGTGGCAGTACTCCAACGTTTAACTGGGCTGAGAGAAGGGCCATCCCACTATTTAACATTTACGTTGTCAATATATAGCTAACACACTTGCAGACAGACTTAGTGTTATTTTTTTTTACTCCGGAAAGAGTTACTGAAATTCCATTAATTCCCAAGTCTCACTCACCCCACTAAGATCACCATTTAATAGGTGCTGGTTATACTTCCTAAAATAATAATCACCACTTTCATGTACTTAAAAAAAATTATCTGGATGCCTAATTAATAGCACCAGATATGTTCTCACTGACCCTCTCCTGTACTCATTCAGCTTAAGCCTAGTCAAATTATATGTCCCTGTAAAACAGCTGCAGTGTCCATCTGCACAATGGGGGTCCTGCCACAGACCCCCATAAATTACATGCCTATCAGCTTAATGAGCAAAATTTGCAAGACCATGGAATATATCATATCTGACTTCAAAGTATGATATTAAAATTTCATACAAATGGATCCACAACTTTTTGGTATTGTCGAGGGCAGATCAAGTCTGCTCAACTTAGTAAATGTCTTGGAGAATATTACAGAGACAGTGGACACTCAGTCCACACATCATATCTGGATCTGGCCATGGCTTCTGACAATGTACCCCATGTAGTTACTGTAAGTAAGCTAAAAGATATAATGGCAGACCCATACATGGTCAAGATTGACTGCAAACTGGCTGAAGAATAGAACTCACACAAATAAAGTGGCAGGTGTCGCTTCAGAAAGAAAGAAATTATCCAGTGGAGTACCAATGGACTCAGTACTGGGACCTCTGCTTTTTAATTAACTATATTTCTGACCTCCACATCATAAACTCTGACCTATGGTTAATCAAATTCAGTGCTGATGGCAAGCTGGGTCTCAGCCATGCTCCCACTGATATGGAGCCATTTCATCAAAAATTAGTCCTTACAAACCAATGATGTATAGAAAAAAGGCTAACAATACATACAAAAAGTGTAACATTGTCAGAATCACCCTTCATCGACAACTTACAGAATAGCTAGTTCTCCAATACACATGGACACGGTAATCAGAGATCTTGGCACCCGGGTTGACAATTCCCTTACCTCTGACCACGACATTGCAACACTAGTTAGAAAATATTTCTGTCTAGCACAGCCATGTTTCAAGCACAGCTAGATCAATGGATTCTCTTGTCCCTAATATACTCTGCCCTAATTACAGCAGCTATCAACAACACCAGTCTTTCAAAATATACCTAGCCAGAGACACCATGCAGTTAGAAAAGTCATAGATGTTTCTGATGAGAAAGATTACTGGCCCAAAAAACCTTTAGCAATCAAAACAGACTAGATGCCCTATACCTAAACTGTCACTCCTGCATTATGTGCCATCAAAGTCCCTACTTTAATGGATCTCTTATGCCTTCAAAGGGTGAATGGGTACATAAACACCAAAACCAAGGGTCTGAACCTGCATCAGCATAAACAGAAAACACGCTGGAGGGACAGATTCAATACCAGTGGTTGCTGCATCTCTGGAATAAGTTGCCCTTTCAGGTTGAGAGTGACTGTTGTTTCCTTCAAATCTAGCACTGAAAACTAGATGTGTACCCAGAAGTTCATCCCTGCCCTGACATGTTTTCCCTTCCTAGAAATGGGGATACACCATCAGGCTGGTATTTAGAAAGGCACATGTTCTCAGACTTACTTGCACTGTAGCTCCTATGATCCTATGAACTGCCATCCATGCAAAGCAGCTGAACAATACTTAACACCAGGCCCACCCAGGTTCAACTAGGGGCTCAAGCGACAGAAAGACAGAGCAGCAGAATGGGTAGGGAGGTACCTATCATCCAAGGTGGGAGGGCACTCAATATACTCACTAAAGATGTAGGGAGGTACCTATCTAAGGTGGAAAAGAACTCGATATACTCCCTAAGGAGGTGGGGAGATGCCTATCCAAGGTGGGGCAGCACTCATTGATATGCTTCCTAAGGAGGTAGGGAGGTGCCTATCCAAGGCGGGAGGGCACTTGTTGATCTGCTCCCTAAGGATAGCTGTGGTCCAAAGAAGGGAGCTGCCCTCAGATGTAATCATCAAATCTAAGGAGGTGGAAAAGGGAGTGGATAGATCATAAAAAATCCCCCCAGGTGGAAGCACGGACAAGATAAGCCCCCAGGACACAGTCAGAATCCATGACCAGTTCCAGTTCCAGTAATAATGCAGCAAGTCTTGGGGGAGGGGTGCAGAAAGTAGCTGGTAGAGTTGGCATGGACACTGGGTACCAGGGGCTGGGTCAGTGAATTTGGAGGTCCAAGGGGACCAAAAAAAAAATTCTTCCCACTAGGCTGGGCACTAGAGGCCATGCTAGTGTAAATTCTGGCTGGTAATAGGTTCATAGGTTCATACTAGGCTATCTGCCCTAGGGCATTTATAAGCCTAGCCAGAATGTGTTTGGCTTTCGCCACCCATTTTAAATTTATTTTGCTATGCCCTTTTTCGAGGTTAGTATACTGTGCCTCTGTCTAACAGTGACACAGAAGTGATACCCAGGGTAAACCTACGATCTCCCATCCACTCATCAAGATTCCTCTTGAAGAGAGTCACTGAGGGACTCTGCCTAACCTGGACTGGGATTTTATTCCAGAGTGAAGGGAGCCTCTGGGTTATGAATCTGTCCCTCCAGCATGTCCTATTTATTTCACTGCTGAGGTTCAAGTCTCTCGAGCGTAGCTCGATGGGATTTGGATTTTCTGAGGTGCAGCATGTCCATTAATTCCGGGTTGGACATGGCTTTATACATCAGGCACAGATCGCCTCTGAACAGGCGGTATGCCACTGAGTAGAGCTGGAGTTTCTTTAACCGGGCAGCATATGGCATCTGTTTGAGCCATTTGATCCTCTTGGTGAGGTACTTTTGGGGTCTTTCCAGTTGCTGCAGGTGTCTGGTAAGGTACATCCCAAAAGGGGCATTGTACTCAATTATGGGCCTGATGAGGGATGGGTAAAGAGGCACGATGACCTCCCTGATCTAGATGTGAATCCCTTCATGATTAGGTGGGCTATATAAAATGTTTTTCTAACCACTTTGGCCACGTGGTTGTCAAATGAGAGATTGCTATCAATTTGGGTCCCCAGGTCTCTAATTACTTCTTCTGTACTTAATGGATTACCACCTATGTGGTAATTTTTGGGCACTTTGTTTTTGCCAAAGGGGATGACTATACACTTTTTGGCATTTAGCTTGAGGCCATGGCACTGGCACCAGTTGTCTGTTTCTATGAGGCCCTTTTGGAGGATGCTTGTGTCGGCTGGAGAGTCGATTATGGCGCCCAGTTTGCAGTCATCTGCGAACTTGGTCAGCCACAGTCCTTCCGTGTTGGCCTGTACCTCAGAGAAATATATACAGAACAAGAGAGGTCCCAGGACTGAGCCTTGTGGGACACCACTTGTAACTGGTTTGGAGTCTGACATGGCTCCAGCAATTCTAACCATGTGGGTTCTGTCCTTGAGCCAGTTTGTAATCCATCTAGTGACATAGGGGTTTATATTTAAGCTGGTGAGCTTATCTATAATGCCCGAGTGGGGTATTGTATCGAAGGCTTTTGCGAGGTCCAGGTAGGCTGTGTGGACCACCTTCTCCTCGTCAATGGCCTTGGTGACTGTTTCAAAGAAATCAACCAGGTTTAAGAGGCAGGATCTGCCCTTAACAAAGCCGAACTGGGTAGGATCCAGTGTCTGTAGGTCCCCAAAATCTTTATTTATGAGGTCCATGATGATCCTTTCCATAGCTTTGCAGACCAAGCTAGTCAGGCTTATGGGGCGATAGTTTCCAGGATCCGTTCAGGCACCACCTTTATGGAGAGGGACCACTGTTGCTGTACGCCACTCTTTGGGCACATATCCTGTAGTAAGGCTGAGATTGAACAGTAGTTTTATGTTTGGGTTTAGCTCTTCTTGGAGTTCATGTAGGACGCAGCTGGTCCCATTGATGCTGTGTTTTTTGCTTTGGAGAGGGCGGCTCTTACCTGAGCATCTGAGATGTCAGGGGCAGCACTCTGCTGGGATAGATATTTGCCCTTTGGTGGGGGTTGCTGAACCTGTCAGCTAGGATGTTGGCAATGTCTGTGGGTTCAGTGTATTTTTTGTCATTCTGGACTAATTCTGAGCATATCTGGGAATTACCACCCAGGTTCCTAACATAACTAAAGAAAGCCTTGTGATTATCCTTAGTGTCCTGTGCAATTTTTCTCTCGAAGCTGGCCTTAGACAATTTTATGAGTGCCCGTAGTTTTTTGCTAATACTGATCAGTGATACCTTCCCATTTTGGGATTTTGCTCTATCATTTAGTAGCTTCCTCCTTCTATTGTATAGTTTGTTTATGGCTGGGGTCCACCAGACAGGATGTCTGCCTTTGGAGGATTGGGTCTTGGTTTTATTTGGGATTGATGATCCATGCATTCCTGAAGGTGTTCATAGAATGTGTTTATAAAGGATTCTGCGGTCTGGGCCATATTTTCCACAGGCCCGCGGGCTTTGAAGGATTCCACCTCTGTTTTGAGGAGTGTGAAATTTGCTTTAGAGAAGTTTTTCACTGTGGTTTTCTGGGCATGGGGTGGGGTCGGGATGTGAATATCCAGTGAGATTAGTTTATGGTCTGATCTTACCAGTGAGGGATGCACTTCTGGTCTGGAGCATAGAGTCCCCATGTTGGTGATGATCAGGTCCAGTATGTTTTCCCCTCTTGTGGGAGTGGTAACAAGTTGTTCCATAGCATTTGAGTTTATAAATTCTAGGAACCTTTGGGCTAGGGTGTTGGAGCTAGAGTAATGCTCCCAGTCTATGTTTGGGTAGTTGAAGTCGCCCAATATAATGGTGTTTGGAGAGACCTTCATATTTTCCAGTGTTCTCAGGAAGGCCGAGTGGGGTTCCTGGGTTTGGGAGGGTGGTCTGTAGCAGGCTATAAACTGGAAGGCAGTTTTACCCACTGTTAGTTGCACATGGATAGTCTCTGATGCTTCATGCTTTGCCACCAACCTGGAGGTGTGGGTATCTTTGATGAATATCGATACTCCCCCTCCTTTTGTGGTTCGGTCCAAGTTTTGGGGCCAAAAAGCATGGTATGAGGTATAACCTGGTAGTGCTGGGGTGCTCTCGGGAGCCCTGAACCAGGTTTCTGTTACTGCACAGATATTGATGTTCTCCATGCTAAAGAGAGTTTTGAGTGCGTGCATCTTGAGGTTTAGACTTCTGGCGTTGAATAGCATTACTCTGATGGCTAGAACGATTTTATTAGGATGCTTAGACATAAACAAAACTTCAACACCACCACCAAAGATCAATATCTAAACCATGCAAACTGAAAAAAAAAAAAGTTGAAAGGCCCCAGAAAAGAACATGCATGTGCAGCTAGTGCCTAAGACATACAAGGACTAGATGCACAGATGTTACCAATTGCAGAGTCGTGCTGAAAAATACAAAATTCTAATTAGTGAAGTGATTCCAGCTTTAGTAAAGAGGACCTTAATAGTACATCCCACATCTACCGATATATTTCAGTGATAGTCTAAAGGACTTTCTGTACTTTTTTTTATGTGAGACTTAAACGGTAGGTCCTATAAAAATAATAAGATTTTTAAGACTTGGGTGTCTTTATTGTCAAGTGGGCATCCAAGATAAATGGAAATGGTATCCTGAAATCATTGTGCATCACTTGCAAACAAAATAGGAGCAGACTTTTTTGGATGATATTGAATTTATTTTGTGCTAGCAATTCCAGAGGGCATTAGAGTCTGTTTGTAATTTGTTTTGTAACTCCATGATAGTGCTGTTGTAGTTATGGAGCTGGAGATCATCTGTATACATCGATAATTTAGGCATATCTCTGCTAAGGTTATTTAGAAAAACTGACAACGGTATCAGTTGTAAAACAGAGCCTTGAAGGTCTTTACTGAGAATGATCCAATACTGGACAGGAAAGTCCATGTAGTAACCTGGTAGAGTGGAAAGTCTGATCAGTCAGGTACTTAAAGGGTGAAATTATAACTCCAAGACCAAAGTTGAGCATTTCAAGTTTAGTTAGAAGAAGGGTATGACATACCCATTCAAAGGCATATATCTCATCTACAGATGCAACACTAGTAACACGTCTGCTGTTGGCACTGTTGTAGACTTGAGTCTCTAACATTATATAGGGAGTTATGATACTCAAGCCAATCTTGAATCCATGCTGTGCATCACATGCAAGTCCACAGGGACTGAACTGAAATGTCCTATGTTTGTGTTTTAGTCCCAAAGCATTGTTTCAAGATAAATCTTTTAAAAAAACAGTAGGACCACATTTAACATGAACATATGGAGAATGCTACTATTTGTATTTAATCATACCAAGAAAAAACACTTTCATTCTTTTACTCGATTAGATGCAGCACAATGTATCATATCTACATAAAGCATTTTGGACTGTTCTCCTTACACACTTCTTTAGCTTAGAAACACCTACCTGTTGACTCTGTAACCATCTTTCTCGCCTCCTCTGCTTCCTTCTCAAACTCTTAAGCTTGTTCTTTTCTCTCTTCCTTAATCTTTTTCCTGTTGTGGTTTGTGGCAAGACATTTGAAGGCAAGAATAAATTCTCAGAAACTCCGTAACCCTCTCCTTCTTCATCTTCTGTAGAGTTACTAGATGGCGACTGCATCACTACAGTAGGGCTCTGGGTGGTCGCATGATGTGGCAAGCGCCCTGAAACAGGTACTGGACTGTTATGATACCCATGATCAATCTCTGTGCAGATGTTACTGGAAGATGCGGAAGACCCAGGCAGAATCTCAGGATGATTTGTAAAACAGTAATCTTGTCTTGCTGTGCTGGATATGGTGTTCGGTAGCGGCACACTTATTACTTGACTATAGGCCTGCATTTCAGTCTGTAGCACTCCCATACAAGTTGGACTGCAAGTTCTACTAAAGACAGGCAAAATACTAGGAGAACCTCTGATGTTATAATCCAAACTATGTGACATTTTATGAAACTGCTTTACAGCACATGAATTTGCTGGGGATGACACAGAAGGAAGCAAATGTGGACTACAGGTTTTACAGTGGATTTTATCCCGGTCATTCTTCAAGAACACTGTATCTGGTCTTACCTCCAGACAAAGCACGTCTGTTAATTTTCTTAGTCCACTATTATAAGCAGGAGTGCAGGATTCCATAGAGGAACTCTGTAACTTTTCCTCAGATGTCAAGATGTTTTCGGACCCATGTCCCAAATTTTTTTTATTTCTTATGGACGTGGCTTGATAATGACAAAACCTGTCCAGAGAGGGATTTCTGACTCTGACTGGGAGAGCAGGATCTCTGTCAGTACGACTCTTGCAAAGATGAACAGTTACTGACAGGCCACAGGAGCACACTATACTGCTAACAAAATTAAATCCCCCTAGACGGGCTCCACAGTGCATACAATTTAATTTTCCAGATATCCATTGTGCCTGTAAAAGAATAAGGAAGGACAATAAATCATTCACTATAAAACTAAAACAAGAAAAACAACAACGTCAACCTTTTCCATAACAATGATGTCAGCTTTTCTATTTTTCTATTCCAGTCTATGAATACAAACCTGATGCCAAACAAAAGTACACACTGGAATGTACTGTAGCCAGTTTACATTAGCAGCACTAGTCAAACGTAGTGAAAGTAATCCTCATGAATATATCCAAATTGCTAAGTAATATGTAAACGTACAAAACATTACCTTAGGAAGTTCACAGGCCAATAAATTTAATTTAGGATCATAAACTAGGAAATTAAAAAGTCTTCAGACGTATATAAAAAAAAAAACTCCATCTAAGCTCTTTTCAAATCAGTGCACTTCCTTTAGATGTTGTGTACTTTGTATAATAAATAAATCCAGCATTTGATTTGTAGATCTCCACTGTAAATAAATAAAACACACTTTACTTTTCAGTAGAAAGACCAAAGCTGCAGAGTATAAAAACATTTAGTTACACAAATAAGAAACTGAAATATGAATAAACCCCACAAAGTAGATCACTTGAGCTATATGAAACAAACCGGCGAGGGAAAACTATCGTAAAAACAGACAATGCCATGTGATCATTAAAACAAAATACAAAGTTTTCTTAAGATACTTTTATTAAGTCGATGTATCAACCAACAGAAAAAAACTGACGTTCTATATATCATTACATTATTAATAAAATGCATCTAGAATGTATTTGTACTCCACCTTGGAACCAGAAGGACCTGCAAAATGCCATTAATTTCATCCAAGGATATTGGCCAAGCACTGGTTCACTTAGCACATCATAATTTTAAGAAACCTGATAACTTCTGCCCTGCCCCAACCTGAGCAGGCAAAACCCTCAGATATACTGAACACATTAATTCTCACACACAATGAGCTTTGGATGGCAGCTTTGACTCTGTTTTGGTCATCTGACTACTGCCCTCAGGGCTGACTATAGCAGTTAGCTGCCCTATGAACTTTGCTTGAAAAATGTAAGCTGACAATTAACTCCTCTGTCTTTTTTTTTGAACCAGCTGACCTTCTTACACTTGGATGACTACTTTTATGTCACTGACAGCATAAAAAGTAACCCAAACTTTGTACTATTAATCATACGCATGTACTAGGCTAGTTGCCCTTGCAAGCTATGTTAAGTGTAGCTAATTTTTCCCTTCAGATGTGAGAATTATACCCTTGTTTGTGTCTGCAAGGTACCTTGTGTCTGATGTAAACACCATAATCATTATGCCAACTCCCAACCCTTTGGCCTAAATGTAGTGACTTTTGAGTTCAGTAAAGCATTCTTAAGAATTTCCAACCAGCAGTTATAAAATCCAAATCTAATAAACCCATAAGAAAAAGTCTTTACAGTCACAAAGTCTCTACCTCTTGGAACAAGCTCCCTCTCTATATCAGATCTTACCAAAACTGTCCCAATTTCAAACTAGCCCTAAAGGAATACCTAGTCAACTCCTGGACCTGCCCCTGCAAAGACCCTACTTGAAGCAATCCCCCCCCCCCGCCTTATTTACTGTATCAGACAACTCTCGCATATATCTTCCATCCACTTATCTTGTCCCCTCCCTACTATTCTCTGACTAGACTCCACACCATAAGTAAGACCTGCCTACATACTAGTCCTTCCTTATCTCTTCTCCTATATGTTACCATACAATTATTACAATACATGTATTTTACGATTATTAATGCATCTTTTTTTAAGAATATATAAGATGAATAATATTCTCCTTGTATGTTTTAGCTTACATTTGTATTTCTTACTTTTTGTAATCTTTGTAACAGGAGATTTTTCTCCTTGAGTCTCTGCTGAAAAGGGGCACCTGCCCAGCAAGACTAATCCGTTTAATAAATGGCAAATAAATACAAATAAATAAATAAAATACTTAAAGGCAAAAACAAAAAAAAAGTGACTTTCGAAGCTGGCTATGTTAATGACTATTCAATGAGACTATAAATAGTTTCACAGAAACTCATGATTAATCGGTTTTCCAGTATGGTTTCTAATATTTTGCAAACTTAGCTAAATAAAAGATACTGTTCCACAAATCAAGATCCCTCTGCACATTCCTCACAACTGCCACCCAAAATGTGACACAACTTGGCCAAAATAAAGTCAGCATTATCAACTGTGTTAACATGTTAAAGTGGTGTGGCCAGGATTTCAGTATTTGTACATCAGCTTCAAGAATGTAGCCCCTCCGCATCCTAGAGAGTGCATGTTTCTGGACGGTCAAGAAGCAAACCTCCTAACCTCCTGAAAGGGTGATTTAACAAAATAAATAAATGAATGAATGAATGAATGAATGAATGAATGAATAAATAAACAAATACATTAATTAATTAATTCAGCCAGCCTGGGATTTTGAATAAAAAGTATGTAGATATGTCATGTTCGTTCTGTACACTGTGGCACATGTGGCATGTGTCTGGCTACACCCTTGGTTACAAGACATTAAAATGACATATTCAGACACTTAACAAGCACTGTAGTGCATCTTACTTGAAAAAAGTCACACAATTTACAAAGATGAGAAACTGCCAGCTACAGTAATAATCCAATTTGGGGTTTTGGCAGAAATAGCAAGCTTGACTAATCATTTGATATGCAAAATGTGCTACACACCTCTAGGTCATGAGTGAACATGCTCCCAAGCAATGCAAAATGTGCTGCACCTCTAGGCCATGAGTGAGCATGCTCCCAAGCAATGCAAAATGTGCTACACCTCTAGGCCATGAGTGAGCATGCTCCCAAGCAATGCAAAATGTGCTACACCTCTAGGTCATGAGTGAGCATGCTCCCAAGCAATGCAAAATGTGCTACACCTCTAGGTCATGAGTGAGCATGCCCCCAACCAACTTTCTTTGGAATGTTTTGATGCTGCTGATTACCTTCTGTTAACTGTACCAGAACACTGATCCATTTAGTAAAAAACAATTAACGGCAACTACAGGCCCTAAAATGCAACAACCATCACTTTACAATGTAGTCAGTTCAGGATCTGGTATCTTTTTATTTTACAGTGGTTACATAAAGAAAACACACAATAAGATCTGCACATTGCGATTTTGCTCTAATATAAATCATGCACCTGACAACACGAGTTGCAGAAGGTACAGAGAAAACAACTGCACAAAGCTACAGTAAGCATCACTAAGCCTTCTATCTAATGTGCAACAGTGTTCTGAGCTCAGAGGAAATGATCAACAAAGGAATATCACTCGTACTGCATTTATATTAAACTTGCTCAGGCTGATAATATGGCACAGATGCCATCATGTTCATGAAGGTTTTATAGCTTTCTGTACACAGCTATAACTAATGGCAATAAATATCACTCTGCACACAAATCCATAAAACACTCAGTTGCATGGTGACCCCCATTTTGTGTTGTCAACATCAGTGAGCTTAGTTCGTCAACTGTAATGAATGGTGCAGGACACGTCACATTCTAAATGGTAACATAATTATAGTTAAGTTTCAGTGTTATTAGCTGCATTCCTTATTATGATTTCTTATTGTCTAAGTGTGTAAAAGTGACTGCCACACTCACTCTTTCATTACGTACCACATAAAATATTTATAATGGTACTACTGGACCTTTGATGTTCATCCTTAAAATTTAAGAAGCATTTAAGAAGCATCTCAACCAAATGCAGCCACTGTTGTCAGTTCTGCAGACACAAGAATACTATAACTGCCGGCTGCTGCTTAAACGATAATTTTCTGCAGGGGCATTACCAGCTGTATGGTATAAATGCTTATGAATAAATGCACCTGAAATAATGCAGCAGAAGTACCTCTCGAAGAAATGTGTCATCATGCCACAGTGCATGTAAATGTACTTGTGCCTACATACTATAGCTGTCAGAAAGAGAAACTGTCAGCAAACCCTTAAATATAGGCCAAAAAAACAAAAGACCTGGCCCAACAGTCCAAACTAGCTGTTTCTCATATCTTAAGCAAATACGGATCCTATAAAATGTGTAAAAGATATGCAAATATCTTCCTTTTTGCAACAGCACTTGATATTTTAAAGCAATGCTAAGCAGAATCTTTTACAGGATATTCTCAATGGTGAATGGTTGAATAGCCATACAGTAAGCTTGTATGTATATGTGTGTGCTGATATGTATGTGCACACACTCTGCAACACACTAGTATCCTATCCAAGATTAGTTCCACTGCCTTGAACCCACAAAATGTTTCAGGAGGTGCACAAAACAGCATCTAATGACCCATAAATATGTTCCAATGGCCACCTTAAGTATGCCCATTGCTGCCTATTCCTTTCTTTCCCTTGCATACTTCTTGTCCCACCCCACCACCACCACCACCCCCAACCTGCTAACACTCAGCTATCTGCAGCCAATCATCCCATTCATTCCTCTATGGCAAGAGACAACTTCAGAGGGAGTCCATCATTTAGGCAGCCATCAGGGCATTTTTTTCTCTTAGACCCTAAACCTGCACCCTCCTCGGTGGTTAACGAGGGTAAACAAATCACCAACACGTCACACTGTACCTTCTCTCCCCATGTGAATGCTCCCACATACATGCAAATGGAGAGTGCCAGCATTAGCTTGGTACGGGATGCACATGTATCCAGTTATTGCCATTTCACCTACAAGACTCCTTAGCTACTCAGACATCTTTTAACTTAGTTGAAACATGGCTCTCCAACAACTAGCTCATCCTTAATCCTAAAAAAAAAAGCTGTTACTCTTCCTACCTAAAATGTTCATAAATATTAAACCCTCCTTCTACATACAGTCCCTTAATAACACTCCCATTCAGGTAGAATCCAGTACTAACGAACCATCGACGATCAGCTTAAATTTGACTTGCATGTTAATAACTGTATCAAAAAGACACATTCAAAACTAGGGCTCATTTACCGTAACAAGAAATTTCTTACCTCTGAAGCCAAGATTACTCTCTCTCTTACCTACCTTCTACTTAGTCTAATGCACAATTCTCAAATTCTCACAAATCTTAACTCAGCACTCCTGACCAAACTCGAATCTACCTACAACAAGTTAGCTAGATTTGCTGCCCAACAAACCTACAAATCCCATCACTGTCTCCCTCTCTCTAAAACACCTCAACTGGCTTGAAGTACCCCACCAGCTTCTTCTCTCTCACCTCCAGATCATCCATTCTGCCATACACCAGCCTTCCTACTCCCAGCACTATTCCCCTCTCATCTTCCATTATTCTCCCTCCAGACCTCTCCAAAGCTCTAAACAAGACCTACTACAAATCTACAAACTCAAGTCTAAATTTGGACATAACATGTATAGCTATCGCCCTACTATTGCCTGGAATAGGCTCCCACTAGAAATCAGGACCTTTACACGTCCTAAGCAATTTAAGACAGCCACCAAAAAGCACTTTAAAAGTCACTGGTCCTCCCACTACACTCTCCCTTAACATCCCCTATTTCTCAAACCTTAATCTACTTTCTGCCCTTAACTCACTCTTCTCACTAGCTCTCTCTAATCTTCCTTGACTACTCTTTCTACTGTCTTCTAAAATCTATTAAACAAATTGCCTCAGAGAAACATGCTATTGTAACTGTCTTGCCTTCATGATACATCATGATAAAACTGTTTTTTTTTAACCACTTACCCCAAACACTATATTCATCTTAATGACATATTTATTTTTATACATCTTGAAATAGTTATGCTATACTCCTGATTATTGACACTGTACAACATTGTATTGCTACTTAATGCCTTGTAATAATCCTGTAACATTGCTGTTTAATGCTAATTTATAATGAAAATTGTATAATATGCTGGAGATTTTCTCCCTGGGCCTCCGCTGAAAAAGGACTCTTCAGCTCAGTCGGACAATCCCAGTCAACAAATGTAAAATAAATAAATAAAGACTCCACTCAAATTCATCATAACAGCCGCCAAAGCCAGCAGTTCTTCACCCCAAACCAGATAAGCTGCCATATTTTCACTAACTTTTATCATCTACCCCTCCCTATTAGGCTCTTCCTACAGCCAAACTGTTAACTGAACTTGGGTCACCTGAGTCATCGTCAGGGCTTTATACTTATCACCACAGAGCAAGGGGACTGCTGTCTATAATTATGCTACTGCTGTGTCAGTTAGCAGAAACCCAAGAAGTAAGCGATATGTTTCATCGTATCCCTCCCCCTTAAAGGTAACAAGCATTCTTACTTGCATATTCAGTTTTTCTCTTCTCAGTTGCCCTTTGATGAATCACTCATTTTGCCTAAATGTAGGTCCCAGTGACACATACAGAAGTCACAGATCTGTGTCTGCAAAGACTGTCTGGTTTTCAAGTTCACATTACTCTGTTTGTATACAGAGTATGGAGTATATGATATCTTCCCAGCAGTATCATTACTAGTGACATAAATGGAAAGAGAAGACAAATGACAAAATAAAAAACAGCTACTTGAAAGGGCAAAATAAAATATTTTTGTTTGTTAAAAATCATCAGAATACACCATTTATTAAAAAAACAAATGTTTCACTTAGGGGTGGAATGGCCAATCAGCAAATTATTTCATTTTCTTAATGTATATTTGTTAACCCAGGAGGTAGGCTGGCAGTGGGACAGTTTTAATCATGCCCTCCCCTCCCGAAAAATGGTAGGTGTTATAGCTGATAGAACAGTATGCATACATGCAAAAAATGATGTGTTAATCCACAAATATGTTAACAGCAATCTATAATCAAGCATTAATAAGGAGTATGTGATAGTAATCCATTACCACCTACATTTACAAATTATGAGACGTTATTTACATATTTACAAGATAGCAAAGTTATTGATGAGTAAAAGATGGGACTCTGCAAAGTATAAAGTAGTTTAGAGACTTGAATAGGTTATGAATCTACATTTGTATCTCCAATGAGGGATGAGAGATTCTGCTCCTACTCATAATAGCTCAGTGCATGGTACTTTATGTGATGTGCCAACATTCTTTTGCATATATTAATTAACATTAATTCTACTTTTTTCCCCTAAACATTACAAGCACTATGGTTTGTTATTACCTTACACGATGTTCCATCACTCTAATGAATGTGTTCATTAGCATTAATTCTATGCTTTTCTATATACCACAAGCACTGTAGTTTGTCTGCTGTGATCCATTTAGACTATGATAAGTATCTATGTGTTTCTGCTGTTTCAGATCGCTCTCGACACACGGAAAGCATGAAATCAGAGCATGTTAAGTATCTCAGTGTTATTAAGTCACTGTTCTGTCATTTGTTACAGGCACCTGTTGAATGTGCAAGGATTGTAACAGCAATTCTCAGAACTGCTTACTAAAACTTTCAAACGGGAGTAAACACCTTATGAGAGACTGTTATCTTGAAGTACTCCCTTTCTCCAAGGTGCAGCAATCTCAAAGCTGGTATATAAATATAAAAGAGAGGTTGCACTGGTGTAGGCCCTCATGTCACGGGTGCATACTTCAAAGGTGTAACAGCATGTTTCACGATTCACTACTTTTCAGTTTTAGTAACATTATTTTTCAAAGTGTCGGGACATCAACTAGCAGATCTTGCTAACTAAAGAAAGCTTGGATGATGCAGCAAATCATCTTAAATTCTGACAGAGCACCACACAAGGTCTACAGATGCAACAATTAACTATGATTACACTGGCTCTTCAAGCAGTATTCTTACATGTAGCTCTATCACTAAGGACTTGTGTATCCTGCCTTACAACAATAGTGCGAGTAAACCACACTGAAATCAACCTAGTGCACATCACACTTGCTTTTGTTAAATGCTAAACCTATCGTCGCTTTCACCTACATAGAGCCGTGCACTGTCTATCCCTTTAACTAAAAGGGCTTGTACATGAAAAGTGCAACCTAGGCTTCCTGATGAAACAGTAGGCAATTGATCCGTGTGTTGTTTTATTGCCCTCATTAAAATAACTTTCACATACAAACTGTTATCCGGGCTTGACTGTTTTTAAAAGTCGGGAACTGTGCCGTGTACTCCACAATTGCTCTCTGTATAAGAGCCTGCACATAGAAGTGCTATCCTGGCTTGCCTGTTCATAAAAGTTGACAATTGAGCCGAATATTCTATAACGCTCTCCCTCTAGAGCTTGCACATAAGAAGTGCTATCCTGGCCTGTATGCTCAGAAAAGTCGGCAATTGAGTCGAGCATCGTCTTTCGCTCTCAATTAAAGAGCTTGCACAATGAAGTTACACGTAGTCTCCTTATGTTTAAATATATGAAGCTTTTTACTGTCTACCTGTTTTACAACTTGCTACGGTTTTCACTGACTGATATCACGTTGACTCTTTATGTTTAAATGTATGCATTTCTTTTACTGCCTAGATGTTTTAAAACTTGCTAAGGTTTTTCACTGAATGCCTATCAAATGTATGTAGTAGTGATTGTACATCTGTTTCTATTGTCCTGTTAATTCTTGTTCTATCTATCTTACTATCTTTCTCTTCCTACTTTTACTAGCCTGGTGAACCTGTACATTACTTTCCTAGAGACCAGCAAGTCATCCAACTGGAAGTCATTGGAACTAATTTGGACCCTGAAATTTTCCCACCAGATCCCTGAGAGGCCAGCTTTTATAAGACTGTGAAAGTATGTGTTATTCCAAATAATTGACACTTGAAACAATACCTCAGGTTTAAAACCCTAATAGGTTAGGCACGTTCCCTTTCAGGATAGCCAGCAGCCTATGACCCCCTCCTAACATTTGTTCCGGCCCTTTACCAAAGCTCATAGTCAGCTTATTCTCTCCTATTGTATCAATTGGCCTAACTCCTCTTTCTTGTAGCTTGCTACCATTGCTCGTGTGGGATAGTGACAATTAACTCACTGGCCACTAGGTGGCACCTTACATGTACTACTCTGTATCTCAGTCTCTCCAACTATCTCTCTACTTGACCTCCCAACCTTATTTTTTTGTGCTGTTTTCTATTTTTCCCCTTTTCAGATCTTGCCCTGCAACTCCCTAGCCTTGTTTTAGTACACTCCTTGTAGTACCACCTTACACTCTTACCTGTATATATACCTTACATAATCCTGTGACACTACTTCCACTTTCTCTCACTCTCAAACTTAACTGCTGATTCTTTCCCATTCCACTGATTGTTTTATGGGCTCTTCACTCTCTTGTCTCTGCCCGCTCCGTTCGCCCTTCGGGCTCACTCCGCTCCCCTACCCTGTCCCCAAATTCCACCCGCCCCCACTGCTCCTACATTTATTGCTAAAGTGACCACACCCCTACCCAAACCTATCCAATAATATAACAAACCCACCTAATCCTAATCCAACCTCTAATCTAAACTCCACACCCACTTACTAACTCTCCTACCTCCCCTCCTAATTACTAAAAATTAAACCACTTCTTCTCCCCTTAAAACTACAATCTACCCAACTCCTCCTCTTTACTTCAACAAATATCAAAATGTTCACAATAGTTATCCCTCCAAAACCTAAATTAATTATCAGCTCACTACTTTTTCCATCTCTTTTAACTACCTATATATTAACCTGCTATGAATACCCACTTCATCTCACTCTTACTATTCCATCTAAACAAACCTCTACACCTTTATTACCTGTCTCTCACATCTTCTTAAATCTCCCTACTGAACCCAACTTCCAACTAGCCAAATACCACAGACTAGTACACCTCAAACTAAGCAAACCAAAATCTAGGAAACTAACTGACAACATTTACAAACTTCCCTAACCAAAATATTTTAAACTCCTTCACCTACTGCTGGATGGTGATATCAATCCTAACCCTGGCCCACACCACACCAATACCTTTAATAAGCAAGACAAAGCTATGCCATTATTATCCATCTTACCTACCAACTCCCTCTCTATTGCTCACATCAATATTAGAAGTATTTGTAACAAAATTACTCAAGTCCACGCCCTTCTAGAAACACATCATTTTGATATCTTATGTGTGACTGAAACATGGCTAAAACCTACCATCAAAGACAATGAAATAACACCACCTGGGTATAACATCATTAGACTTGATCGCACTACCAAAAAAGGAGGGGGGGTAGCAATTATCTACAAAGCACAATTCCAAATAAATCTTATAAATCAAACTGTCTGCCTAGATAATTATGCAGAAATAATTAGCTCCAAGTCAATAACAGTAAAGCCATAAACATCATATGCGTTATCTTCCCCCTGGAAACAACATCAGCACACTCAAATGCATCCTTAGTTCACTCTCCACCTATCTCCCTCAAGAAACAATAGTCTTAGGTGATTTCAATATTGACTGGTACTCCTGTAATAACACAAATCCTACCACCCATATAAACCTACATGGCTTCACACAACTCATTAATTGTCCCACTAGAACTAACAAAACCAGCAACAATGAGACCACCTTAGACTGGATTCTCACTAATACCCCTGAACAATCCTACCAAACAGGTACCCTACCAGATGATCTAAGTGATCACTCACCTACTTACGTAATTAGACATAAAACTAAACTAACTTTACCAACCACTTTTAGAACACTACATTCCAAAAAGAATTTTAACTCTGACCTTTTTCTAACTGACTTAACATAATGCAATTGGTCCCCATTAAAAAATCTCCCACTTAATGAAGCAGTTGAACACTTTAATTCCACATTCTTAGCCATCCTGGATCACCACGCCCCTAGTTGTACTATCAGAATTAAAACCAAAGCCGCACCCTGGCTGACCAACAATACTAGACAAATAATGATCCTCAGAAACAAATCTTGGGCTAAATGGCGAACCACTAAAAACTTAACTGACCGCCAAAACCTCAGAGAGCTTAGAAACAAAACAAAAATAGCCATCCTTGCTGACAAAAAAAATTATTACCTACAAACACAACAAACCTACAAAAAGGAACCTAAAAACTTCTGGGCCAGCATTAAAAACCTATTATCCCCAGGCCAGTCTATCACACCTAACCCTCAAGACTCTAACCCTGGGAATCACACACAAATAGCCAACGACTTTAATACATTTTTTACTAATACTATCCAAACTCTTGCTAGCCACCTAGCTCCTGACACCTCTACGCTACTCTTACCTATTTTAAATCCACCTTCCTTTCACTTACAACCAGTATCTACCTCCTTTATCCTATCACTGATCCAAAAACTAAGACCTAGCACTCTGCAGATAAACTTCCTGCAGAATTCCTGCAAATTGGAGCCAAAGCAATTGCCTATCCTATTTCCATTCTGATAAATAGATCCATAAATGAAGGAATTTTCCCCTCAACTTGGAAAATATCTCACATCATCCCACTACACAAAGGGGGTAAATCTAATGACTATTCTAACTTTCGCCCCATAGCACTTCTATCTCCTATAGCTAAAATCATGGAAAAATGTATCCATAAGCAACTCCTTAATAACCTTCTGCAAAACAACCTACTTGCTAACTGCCAACACGGATTCAGACCCTCCCACAGTACTACCTCAGCACTTCTCTCCTTTACCAACTCCATCAACTATAACCGCAACAACAATAACCTTTCATCTTCAGTCTTTATTGACTTATCTAAAGCCTTCGACATGGTTAACCACAAACTTCTGCTACATATACTTAAATCTCTCTCACTTGATCATCTTTCCCTAACCTGGTTCACATCTTACCTTGAAAATCGTCAACAAGCAGTTCTTTGGAAAAATTCATTATCTAATCTCCTTCCTATCTCTTTAGGTGTACCTCAAGGTTCTATCCTAGGCCCCCTTCTATTTTCTATCTTTATTAATGACCTCCAATTAGCTATCCCAAATACTACCTGCATACAATACGCAGATGATTCTACTATAATCTGCTCGGCTAAATCTCAAACTGAACTCCAAGTACTCACACAACAAGCCTTTACCACTGTCGAGCAATGGTTCTCTGACCGCTGCCTACTCCTTAACCCCAAGAAAACCAAATTGCTCTTGTTCTCGCCTTCCTGTAAATCAACCCCACTAGACTTCACTCTTACTTCCAGTGATAATACTCTTATTTCTCCAGATTCCACTACAAAACTTCTAGGAATTACTATTGGCAACAATCTTAGCTTTGACTCTCACATCAATACGACAATAAAACTAGTGAATAAAAAAATAGGATCCCTTTATACAATCAAACTCTTCCTTACACCTGAAACAAGAACCACACTAGCCAGATCTCACCTTATCTCTTCTCTTCTATATGCTTGCCCCATATACACACATCTTTCAAAAAACAACCTTAAGAAACTCTCAACATCCTACCACAACATTGCTAGATTTGCTACAGGTTCCCCATTTAGAACTCACCACTGCCTGAACCTAAAACAACTAGGCTGGCTAGAACTTCCTAACCAACTTCTACTTCAACAATTCTTAATAACTCATAAGATCCTATATCATCCAACTAAAACACCTATACTCTCCAACCTCATCTCACCATATAATAATTTGAAACAGCTACGTTCTTCCAATAAATTACTTATAAAAACTACCAAACCCAATAACTCTTCAGGCGACTGTCTCTTTTCCAACTCTGTTGGAAAGAAGTGGAACAAATTTCCCTCTGATATCCTAGCACTGTCTTCTCTCCCACTTTTTAAAAGACAACTGAAACTTCACCTAAATAAATACTGGCTTTGCTCCTGCAATAAACCTGACTAACTCTGTGTCCTCCTCTCTATCTGCTTATGCTCCTTATACCTATGATACGATTGCCCTATTATAGAATCCTCTGAGAAATAGCTTATCTGTTACATACTGGAAAAAAAATGTTATTCTGTACATCTCTCTATGTTACTTTTAGTTAATGCTCTGATTATAATGTTTATTTCCTGTACTAACTACCTCTCCACTTAATATTGTATTGTATACCTCTGTTTACTGGAGCTTTTCTCCCCGGGCCTCTACTGAAAATGGACATATATCCAGCTTGACTAGCCCGGTCAACAAATGTAAAATAAATAAATAAATAATAAAAATACTCACCATTCGGTACAGCTCAGTGGCTCATACTAATGCACAAAGGCTACCATCCACAGAACACCGTTTCAGCCTACTGATGAGTGGCATCTGATAAGTGTGACTTGCCAAGTGAATAGATCATCTGTAAAGGTTTGCAGCCAAGGACTGTAATGATGTAGTTTTGACCTACTACTTTTACATACATGGATCTATAAAAGTGCAAAAATACAGCCACTAAATGGCATGCAACCCGATTAAAACACACAACGGAAAGGTGCTGACAACCTTGCCTCTAAACAGTAAAACATATTCTGGAACCAAAATTATGAATCAAATGAAATAAACCAGCAGATAAGAAATGGCCTACAATGTATGAAGCATTTGGTTTTAACACATTAGAACAAAAACCAACCAGTACTGCACTATAATGTTTTTGTTTTTTTTTTGGGGGGGGGAGCATGACAGTAGAATGAGGGGCGTGAGCTCTTTATGAAATCACTGCTTGCTTGCTTCTGGTTTAACAGGATTTTTGTACAAAATTAAGAAAACTGTAACATCTAACATTAACTTTTACAGCAAAAACTCACCATGCAACAATGAACTCTGAACAAGAACTTCAAATGATAGGGGAATGGAATGCAAAACTGAAGGAATATGGGATAAAATGAGTACAGACAAGACAGTGGTCATGGGGGATAATGGAGGAAATTAGAATAGGCTGAAAACTGAGATAGAAGGGAAAATGGTGGAACATGTTAACAACTTGAAGTATTTCTGAGAGGTGGTAGAAGAAAAGGGAAGTTTGAATGAGAAGATCAAGCCCAGACTCATGGCTCAGAGTGTCAGAGGCACAGTGCAACAGAAGAACTCAAAAGAAGCCAAAAAGTAAGGTGTACAAAAGAGTATTGCAACCAGTACTACTGTAAGGTACAAAAACCTGAGAAGTAAAGGCAGAGTAATTGAGGAAGCTAGAGTAAGTGGAGATGAAATGTCTGAGACAAGTGGCAGGATTCCCACTCTGGAATTATAGATAAACTCACTAAACTAGTTATAAATCCCTATGTCACAAGATGGGGTGCCAACTGGCTCACGGCCAGAACCCACACTGTGAAGGTAGCAGACTCCAAATCCGACTTCAGACCAGTGACAAGTGGAGTATCACAGGGTTCAGTCCTGGGTCCTCTCCTGCTTGGTATCTACTTCTCTGAAGTACAGGCTAACACAGAAGGTCTTTGGCTAACGAAGTCTGCAGATGACTGCAAACTGGCAGCCATAATCGAAACTCCCAACGATGTGGACATCCTACAAAAAGGGCCTCACTGAGACAGATGCCTGGTGTCAAAGCCATGGCCTGAAGCTCAATGCCAAAAAGTGCATTGTCATCCCCTTTGGTAAAAACTCTGTACCCATGAACTACCACATAGCTGGTAGTCTACTTAACACTGAAAGTGTGATAAGAGACCTTGGGACACAGGTGGACAGTAGTCTCTCCTTTGATAATCACACTGCCACAGTGGTCAGGAAATCCTTCTACATGGCAAACTCATCACAAAAGGTTTCTCATCCAGAAAAAAAGAGGTCATTGTTCCCCTCTACTCATCACTCATTAGACCCATTATAGAGTACAGCGCCCCTTTTGGTATGTACGTCACAAGACATCTACAACAACTGCAGAGGCATCAGAAATACCTCATAAAGAGGATTACTGGCTTCAAACAGATGCCTATGCAGACCGTCTCAAAAAACTCCAGCTTTACTCTGTCGCATATCGCCTACTCAGAGGCGATCTCTGCCTAACATATAAAGCTATGTCAAACCCAGAGCTGTTGGACATGCTCCTCTTAAAGAAATCCCAATCCCTCCAAGCTACATGCTCTAGGGATCTAAACCTTGTCACTACAATAAACAGAACATGCTGGAGAGATAGATTCCTGTCCCAGAGACTTCCCATACTCTGGAACAGACTACCTATCTATGTCAAACAGAGCTCCTCATTAGTAATCTTCAAGAAAAATCTTGATGACTGGATGGGAAATAGGAAATTCACCCTGTGGGATCACTTCTGTGGCTCTGCTCGACAGGGGCACAGGAAAATAATTTTCTTGGGAGGTGAAAGCCAGGGTACCTTTTTGGCTAGGCTTATATAGGCCCTAGGGCCAACAGCCTAGTACCTACCACCTATGATACACACTGTGAGACATTTGAAGAAATGTAGACATCAGAGCAAAAGCGAAAGTAGCTGCAGCTGCAGAGAAGGTCAAAGAGAATAGATTACGGTGGTTTGGGCAAATGTGCAAGAAAGCAGAAAATCTGGTGAAGAAAATTTGGGGGCAATAAGAAGGCAGCAAGAGGATAAAAGGCGTCCAGCAAAGAGATACATGGATTGCGAGACAGAAGACCTGAAACAGTCAGGCATGATCAAAGAAGGTAGTAAAAAAAGGCAATAAATCAAGAAAAATAGACACATTTAATGCAACACCCCCAACCCCGTGTAAAAAATGTGATGATGATGAGGGGATGATGACAAAGAGGATGATTGTATCTAGATCAATAAAACAGAAAAGAATGAATACAGGATCTTCATTTACAGCAGAATTGTGAAGTATCCTGGCAGAAATATAACTGGTAATTGAGCACTCACCATATAAGTAAGTCTTCCTAGTGTGGGTTTAAAGCACATGGTTAGGTGCATCTTTAGAATCCTCACAAAGGTCTTCTAAAAAATCTCAAGTCCCACTTACAAGCAAAAGCCCTATTTAATTCTCAACTTCATCACTGCTCTAGAAGTAAGAAGCAGGTTCCACATGCAAGAATACTGTCCACATTACAAGAATGAGATGTTCTCCCGGTTTATCAACAGAGTAAATAACAGTGTGATTCATAGGTTCATAGGTTGGTACTATGCTATCAGCCCTAGGGCCTATATAAGCCTAGCCATAACAATTCCCTGGCTATTTCTTCCCATACTATTTACTTCCCTGGACCCCCTAGCCTAGTAATAGATCTATGAGTAGAGTGGTAAGATTCTTAACCCTGACTCTTCTGGGTTTTTTTTTTTTTTTTTTTTTAAAGACAAGAGCATTCAAGCTTATTTAGAAGGAACAGATAACAAAGGTAGTAGTGACTTTCTTGATAATTTTAAATGCACCCTCTTCTGTAATTTTTATTAATTTATGACATTCACTTTTCTGGAGATACTGCCTGGGATTCTGAACAGTGTTTAACCTGGCTATAGTAGGGGCCCTTTGAAAGTACAGTACATGTGTTTAGTGGTAATCACTGTATCGCCTTTTTTGCTGGATTGTTCCAGCAATTCATCTTGAGTTTTCAGTGGAATTCTTGTTTTTCTTTAGTCATATGATAGACATATGAAAAATGACACCGTCAAACACAAGATGACAGGATGATGCTATTTAGCAGCTCTTAATCTAAATTTCACTTTATTATTTGTGAAAAATGAATAAAAACATTTAAATGTTTTAAATGTATTAAAGCAACAGTGATAAACAGTCCAAAACTTCATATGTTATTCTTCTATGAAGGTAATGAAGAAACCAATTCAGTCAGGCTTAATCAATGGAATAACTCTGCTTTAATTCAAGATAAGCGCTTATATCCATCAACTGGAATTCATCAGATCAACTTTTCAATAACGGCTTTAACCCAAAGAAAACTAAAGGAGATCAAGAACACCACAGCTCTGGATTTCTAATCCCTTTCCAGCAAGAGGAAGGCTAAACACCGCTAAATACTTAACACCATTCCAGTGAAAGCAGTGCAGATAGCAAAGGCTGACACCATTCCAGTGAAAGGAGTGCAGTGTGCCAAGGGCTAACATCTCTCAGAAGAAAGTAGTTTCTAGTAACTACAACTACGAAAGCAACCAAGCCAGGGGCCACTAACTGGGATGCCAGAATTGGGCTTTCAGCACACAGTAATTCAGATAAAGGAGAACTAGGCAGCTGCTTTTCTGATGAAAGACATCCATCATCACAGCTAGCACTTTTTTTCCATCTCCTATGGTAAAGCTTTTAGCCTCAGATGACCACACTCACTACTGAACTATTTATTCCAGCAGGGGTGAAAGCCCCACAGTGCATTCATTTCCTTATGGGTAACAGGCTCTGGGAGTGCTGCTCTCATCCTTGTTTAGGATCAGGATTGTTTGGCATGATTTCCACATTATGTTTGGGTTACAGAATGTATGTGTGCTTCCACATATGACGACCCCATTTGTACTGCTTATAGCTAATACAAGCACTGTTGTAATCATTTTCAACCTGGACCCACCATGGCTACTTTCTCCAAGGTGGGCAAACCAGTAATAGCTGATCTATTCATGCCAACTTCTCTAATGATCAAAGCACTTGTAAAACTCAGATCATCTGGGGCACATTCATGGTTTTAACCACCTAAACCACAGAACTGGCTATCATGGCCAACATTCTGGTGATCATACTGGAGGTAAGGACAGAGAAAAAGGCTGCAGTCCAAATGGAGAGATGACAGAAGTCCAAATATTAAAACTTGGAGAGACCACAGCTCTGTCTCTTGTGGGTTAGACAGAAATTGGAACAGGTCAGTTAAGGAGTCACACATAAGTTAGAACAGGTCAGTTAAGGTTAATAATCTGTGAAATGAGGAGGTGGAGATAAGAACTAAACCTTCTATTTAAGGGGTAAAATAAATAATTTCAGAGCTTTACTGGAAAGGCTCACTAAGACTCTGTGACAGTTTGCTATGAGGGAAAGGTTAGATTGCTTTTAATTTCTTGTATTTTTGTATTACTTTATTGTCTTTTTCTATTTTGTATACTGTCACTTGTTTTCCTTACACTGAGTTTTCCTTGTATTCTGCTTTTAACTGCATAATAAAACTTGAAAAGAGACCACAGCTCTGGATCTTGTCAGTCAGACAGAAAATTTTCCCACCCTCCTACCCTGTTACTGTTGTTCATAGGTATGTACTAGGCTAATGTCCATGGAGCCTATACAAGCCTAGCCCATAGGATTACCCTGGCATCGTGCCACCCGACATTAGTTCCCAGTGTCTCTGTTGAGTAGAGCCAGTGGAGTGATCCCCAGGGTAAATTTTCTATTTCCCATCCACTCATCAAGATTTCTCTTGAAGAGGGCCAGTGAGGTGCTCTGTTTGACATGTATGGGAAGTCTATTCCATAGCATGAGCAGTCTCTGGGTTATGAACCTGTCCTTCCAGCATGTTCTGTTGGTTGTGGTAATGAAGTTGAGGTCTCTGGAGCGTATGGTGCGGAGGGATTGGGATTTCTTTAGATTAGCATTTCTAACAGAGCTGGGTCAGACATGGCTTTGTAAGTCAAGCAGAGTTCACCTCTAAGTAGGCAATATGAGAAAGAGAATAGCTGGAGTTTTTGGAGTCTGTCCATACAGCACAACAGTTTAAGACCTAGGATCATCTTTGTGAGGTACTTTTGCAGCCAATCCAGTTGTTGCAGGTGTCTAGTGAGGTACATGCCAAATGGGGCACTGTACTTGATGATTGGCCTAATGAGGGAAGAGTAGAGGGAGACGATGACCTCTTTCTTCCTGGATGCAAAACCCTTAGTAATGTGATGTCCCACACAGAAGGACTTTCTGACCACAGTGGCAATGTGGTGGTCAAAAGGGAGGCTGCTGTCAACCTGTGTTCCCAGCTCTCTTATAACACCTTCTGTGCTCAGTGGACTACCATCAATGTGGTAATTCATGGGAACTGAGTTTTTCCCAAAGGGGATGACGATACATTTTTTGGCATTGAGCTTAAGGCCATGGTTCTGACACCAGTCGTTCGTCTCAGTGAAGCCTTTCTGCAGTATGTCAGCATCACTTGGGGAGTTAATAACAGCTCCCAACTTGCAATCGTCTGTGAACGTTGTCAGACAGAGTTCCTTCATGTTGGCCTGGACTTCACAGAATTAGATACCAAACAGGAGAGGACCCAGGACCGAACACTGTGGGACTCCATTTGTGACTGGTCAGCAGTCTGACTTGGAGTTAGCTACTTTCACACTGTGGGTTCTATCTGTGAGCCAGTTTGTCAACCCACCTAGTGATATAGGGGTTGATGCCTAGTCTAGTGAGTTTTACTATGATTCCTGAGTGGGGAATGGTATCACAGGCCTTGGCCAGATCAAAGTAAGCTGTATGAACCACCTTGCCTTCATCCACACCTCTGGTGACTGACTGAAAGAATTAAATAAAAAAAAAAACGTCCCAAGCTTCACCAAATCAGTAAAAAACTGTAGAAATTAACCGGACTTCAATGTGAATAAAATGCTGCTATTTGTATTAATTAAAACACATCACATAAGAGTTTTCATCTCTCATGGAGACTTCTTCAGATAAAATACACTCACATTCATCATCTTATTTATAAACTAGCTGAAGTTCATCAACCAATCATGAAATGCTAATAATTAAAAAAATCCCTTTGTTAAAGGTGTACAAAGCACCTATCCCAATCACCAGTAATTACAAGAACATTTTTCCAAAATAAAATAAACTATGAAACATAAACAGAAATACATAAAAATGATGTTAAATTCCTCTAAAATTTATGTTAACAAATCTGCTTTTTCACTTAGTATGGGTTTGAGAGATACTTGGTCGTTCAGACCTGGGGAGGATGATGCATTTAGTTGCAACTGCCAGACAAGTTCTCTTTTTAACAACTGTCTTTGCCAATCACCACCCCTAGAATAAATCTGCACTTTTTCCAGTATACCAAAGCTAAACTTAACAAAATTACTACACACAACAGAGTCCATGTACAATGCATTAACTTCCTTTTTCTTCCTGATCTCATAAAGGTGCTCATAAATTCTTGATTTCAAAGCTCTCTCTCTGTCTTTCCAACATAGTATCCTGAGCAACTATTACATTTAGTTAAGTACACTAGTTTGTTGCATTACAATTCCCTTTCACAGTTAACCTTGGTGTGCAAAACACTGTCCAAAAACATTGCTTTGTCTTTCATAATGCACATGCAATATGCACAACTACCACAGGGTGTGGTACCAGTACCAACATTTTTATCTGTTTAACATTTTCTAAGATATGTTTAAAGTTCCTACCAGTTTTGCTTACAAAAAGGGGTTCAGCGTTCAGGCCCAACCAACTGGGAAACTTCATTATTAACCTTAAAAATACTCCAGTTCTTTATAACTTCCCTAATCTCTTGGGAATAAATATTATGTTCCAATACCAGGGCTTTTTGTATTTGTTATCTCCCTTATTCCTATTTTGATAGTAAAGTCCATCCCTAACAGGGGTGGATACTTGGTACCCCAGCCTTTCCTTACTTCTTCAAAAATACTATCCACCATCTTCTACCATCCCACAGAATAAAAATATCATACAAAAACCCCACATAAAGATGTAGGTGCTAGGCAAAGGAACTCTTCAGAATAAATTCATCCTCTCATCCCAGCATGACAACGTTGGCATAGGTGGGGGCACAGGATGCCCCATCGCAACTCCTCTGATTTGCTGGTAAAATTCACCTTCAAAATGGACAAAATTATTGTCCAAAATGAGTTCCATCAGCTCAACTAAGAACCTAATCATGTCTTCTGAAAGGGAAGAAAATTATTGCATGGAATTATAATTGTGTGAATGTCTTAAACACAAAATTGTTCCTCAGGGACTTAGGAAGTTTCCCTTTCGAGTGAATTACACTTGGGAAATAGTTCAGGATTTTATTGTTTTTTCTGGCAAGTGTGGGTTTGAATTGAAGTTAAAAATGGTAGTTGTGCATATTGTATGTACATTATGAAAGAGAAAGCAATGTTTTTGGACAATGTTTTGCATACCAAGGTTTCCTCTGTGAAAGGAAATTGTAATACAACAAACTAGTGTACCTAGCTAAATGTGACAGTTGCTCATGATACTATGTTGGAAAGATAGAGAGAGAGTTTTAAAATCAAGAATTTATGAGCACCTTTATGACATCAGGAAGAAAAAGGAAGTTAGTGCATTATATAGGCACTCTTGTTGTGTGTAGTATTTTATTTTATTTATTTTATTTTTTATTTATTTTTTATTTAACATTTGTTGACCGGGAATGTCCGACTAGGTTACACAGAGCCTGTTTTCAGCGGAGGCCCGGGGAGAAATGCTCCAGATGCATGTCTTTGGAATGTGGGAGGAAACCGGAGTACCCGGAGGAAACCCACGCGAACACAGGAAGAACATGCAAACTCCACAGAGAAGGCACCCCAGCCGAGAATCGAACCGGAGAACCTCTTGCTGTGAGGCGACAACGTTAACCGCTGCACCACTGTGCCAGCCAATTTTGTTAAGTTTAGCTTTGGTATACTGGAAAAGTGCAGATTCATTCTAGGGGTGGTGATTGGCAAAGGCAGTTGTTAAAAAGAGAACTTGTCTGGCAGTTGCAACTAAATGCACCCCTCCCCCCCAGTCTGGACGACCAAGTATCTCTTAAACCCATACTAAGTGAAAAAGCAGATTTGTTAACATAAATTTAACATGATTTTTATGTATTTCTATTTATGTTTCATAGTTTATTTTATTTTGGAAAAATGTTCTTGCAAGTACCTGTGATTGGGATAGGTGCTTTGTACACCTTCAACACAGGGAATTTTTTAATTACTAGAATTTCATGATTGGTTGATGAACTTCAGCTAGTTTATAAAAAAGATGATGAATGTGAGTGTATTTTATCTGAAGAAGTCTTCATGAGAAATGGAAGCGCTTATGTGATGTGTTTTAATTAATAAAAATTATAGCATTTTATTCACGTTGAAGTCCGGTTAATTTCTATATTTTGTGACTGACTCAAAGAAGTCGACCAGGTTCAGCAGGTATGATCTACCCTTCACAAAACCAAACTGTGTGGGATCCAGAGTTTGGAGATTACCTATATCCTTGTTTATTAGGTCCATGATGATGCATTCCATAGCTTTGTGTATCAGACTCATCAGGCTAATGGGGCGACAGTTCCCAGGGTCTGTAGTCGCTCCTCCTTTGTGGAGAGGGATGACTGTAGCAGTGGGTTATTCAGTAGGGACAAAGCCTGAGGTGAGGCTGTAATTGAACAGGGCACACAGGCGTGGTGCCAGTTCACTCTGTAGTTCATGTAGAACACAGTCAAGGATATCGTCAGATCCCATAGAAGCTGTATTCTTGGCCTTGGACAGTACTGTTTTAACCTGTGCAACAGGTGCTTGACAATCTACTGGTATTGTGATTGGTACTTTGGGGGGAAGAGAAGGGTAAAGTTGGCATTGAATCTGTCGGCCAGTATACTGGCAATATCTGTTGGCTCAGTATAGGAGGTACCATTGCGCAGTAGCTCAGAGCAAATCTGGGTATTGCCGTGGAGATTCTTTACATAACTATAGAAGGCCTTGTGGTTGTCTTTACTATCTGCTGCAATTCTGTTTTCATAGCTAGCTTAAGAGGATTTGATGAGGGATCTCAACTTTTTGTTGAGGCTGATGAGAGGTTTTCCAGCCTTGGGACTTCACCTTATTCCGCATCAGTTTCTTCCTTCTGTTGTAGAGTTTGTTTATGGCAAGGGACCATCAGATTGGCTTCCTTTTTTTGGAGGAGAATGTCTTGGTTCTACTGGGTATGGTAAGATCCATGCATTTGTGTATGTGTTCATACAGTGCAGTGGTGTATGACTCAGTGGTCATGCAACTATTCTCCATTTGCATGGGTGCTGTGAAGTTAGCCACTTCACTTTTTAGGAGCCCAAAGTTAGCTTTGGAGAAGTGTTTTTCATGGTGGTTACCTTTGTGAGGGGTGGGTGCTGGGAGGGATGTGGATTTCCAAGGTGATTAGTTTGTGGTCGGATCTAACAGGGAGGAGTTGACTATTGGTGTAGAGCAACGGTCGTCCATGTTAGTAATGACCAGATCAAGGATGTTGCTACCTCTAGTAGGGGGTAAGAACGAGCTGGTCTAGGTCAATGGAATTAATGAACTCCAGGAAACTTTGGGCAAGTGTATTGGTACATGAGCAGCTTTCCCAGTTAATGGAGGGGTAGTTGAGGTCACCCAGTATGACAGTGTTAGGTTGGACCCTAACATTCTCCAGGGTGCTTAGGAACGTGGAGTGTGAGTCTTGGAATACGGTTGGGGACCTGTAGCAGGCTATGACCTGAATTGCTGTCTTACCCAATGTTAGCTGCAACTGAAGTATCTCTGATGCATTATGTTGGGCTACCAGTCTGGAGGTGTGCGCATCCTTTATGAATATGGAAACACCACTGCCTTTGGAGCTTCGGTCCAAGTTCTGGGGCCGAAAGGTGTGGAATGAGTTACAGCCTGGTAGTGCAGGGGTGCTTTTTGCTGCTTTGAACCAACTCTCTATTACTGCACAAATGTTGATGTTCTCTATTTTAAGGAGTGCTTTGAGCAAGTGCATTTTGAGATTTAGACTTCTAGCATTGAGTAGCATGACCCTCAGATTGCATTTGTTTGTAGCTGTTACGGTGGTAATTTGGTCTTTGGAACACAGCCGAAAAAAGCCACTATAGGGGTGGCAAGAGCCTTGGCCAGTATCTGGAAGCCCTGGGGTGACAGATGCAGGTCATCTCTGGCAAAGCATTGAGGTCCGTCAATCATGTCATCCCAGGCAACAGATACTGGATCCCGTTGACATGACACCAGAAACTTAGCCAACTGTTGAAATCAATCATTTTCTGCTTGTACTATGGTACCATTCTGGGTGATGGTAGGATACTGATCAGGGCTAAGGTCATACCCACCTGGGCTACATAATCTGAGAGCTCCTCCATGTCTCTTTTCATGTAGTCCAGGGAGGTACATCTCAGGTCATTCACACCCACATGTATAATGGCAGAGTCATATTTGTACCTGTTGTTGAGGGACCTGAGTGCGTGCGTTATGTGGCGGATTCTGGCACCTGACAGGCAGCTGTTACTTTCTCCTTATTCAACCTAGTGAGTGGGACATCTGTGTACCTCACAATCGAGTCACCTATGACTAGTGTGTTGGGTATGCTCTTTTGCCTTAGAGGCTTTTGGTTGAGTGGGACATTGTTTTGGAGAGTTATGTGTCTTGTGATTAGTGTTGTGTTGTCGTGGTCAAGTGCGTTTCTGCCTTGGAGGCCTCTGCTGTTTGGATAGATTTTTAGTGACAGCCTCAGTGAAGGTGGGTATGTAGTTTCTGTTTTTATGTGAAGGTAGTGCTGGTGTGTGCTCTGGAGGACTATGTGTTCCATGTGGTGGGGTGCAAGTGTTGACCTTCTCCTCTTGACCAACTATTCCAGTCTTGGCTGGAGAGTGTGTGGCTTCCAATTTGGATATATAAGTGCAGCTCTTGCAAGTCTGAGTGTTGAGGGTTGTCAGTGTGCATGAGGCAGTTGCTATATTGCATCAGGATGCCCAAGTTCACCAGGTTAATAGGAGAAAGCACAGGGAACTGACCTTTAGACATGCCTGGAGGAGTGGGCATTAATAATAAATGCTGGAGCCATTTCCTTGTAGAATGTTTAGTGGTGGTAGCACTTTTGTGTGTTACAATAATTGCTACAAGAAGTCTGGTAAAGTGCTAGACTAATAAGCTAGTAAAAGTGCAGGAGAGGAGAGAGCTAGCAAATCTAAGGGAAAAATTGAAGAGCAGACATTTTGGCACTGCTCAGAAGCTTATAAACAGTGCTGGATACATACATCAAAATCTATATCTGGACTAGACTAGTTACAGGAAACAAAAGCAATCACGGGGTTTTAAACCAGAGAGTTGAAAGAGATGAAAAAACTGCCCAAACTACCAATAAACTACAATGTCTGGGCCAGAAACCACTCCTGTTGTGGTAGATAGGCTACCTAGTGCTTACTACTCCCACTGATAAGCTAGGAGGCTACCCTCCAACACAGAAAGGGTTGGGGGGCTTAGAAGATTACAAACAGTCCTGGATACAGCAAATCTGTATCTGGACTAGACTAGTTACAGGAAAGGCGGGAAACAAGCTTAGAACTTTTTTTTTTTTTACAGAAAAGCAGCTAAAACAACACTAAAAGCAATTCAAATGCAGTGCAAGTTAAAACATTTGAGTTGTAACTATTAAAAAAAATTAAAGGAAATCCAGTTTAAATAAATACAATTTTTTCAAACGGTATTCTGAAATGAAATCTATTATTGTTTTATTCAATTCTGAACAGTTAAAAAGTAGCAAAAAATAAACTTATCAGCTCTGTTTCCAGATTGTTTGAGAAGCACACTCAGTCAGAACACAAGGAGATTCTAGCAATGGTGTATATATATATATATATATATATATATATATATATATTTTTTTTTTTTTAGTAAAGTAGGAAGGGAGAAATGGGGAACAGAAATAATTCAAGGTGAAGAAACTAAGTGGGTTGGCCTTCTCAAATGTTCTCTCTGTATTAGGTAGAATACGCTAATGACACTAGTGGGAGGCGTGTCCCAGAAAAAGTTTACAGTAGGGGCAGGCAACTGTAAAGCTACCAAATATAAGAACAAAATACCAATAGGGAGGGTGGGTAGGAAACTAAATCAGTTATATGATACACACTTTGGCAGGAAATCAGAACAAACAAACAGATGTTTAACAACTGGAGAAAATTTTCAGTTAATACCTTACACACAGTGAAACTAGCTACAAAAGATTTACAAACAGTGTGACAGTAAAAAAACTTATTTATCAGGCCCTGTGAGGCTGACAATTTTAGTACAACTGTGCAGATTAGTTTATAACTATAAAATACAGTAAAAGTATGCAGCAGACAATAAAAATACTGTAAATATCTAGAATAAGCAATAACTAGCAAAAATGACCAAAAAAAAAAAAAAAAAAAAAAAAAAAAACAGGATACTTATTGTTATATATCACAGATCAGAGTTTTGGTAAATGCTTCTCCTCCGTTTAACTCTGTGTGAAGTGGCAGAAATACTCACAAAGTAAGGTTGAAACCTGAAACAACTTTAAAAGAAAGCTTGAAAGAACCAATGATGTGCTTACTCCAAGCCGTAGACTAGGCAACCCTACCAGCCAATGACCATAACACTCTCACTGAAGTGGAAAATGGCTTTTGCTAAACTAAGATGGCCTGGAAAATGTGCTCAGAACACAGCCTCTGCAAACAAACAACTAGGCCCAGAAACACAATCCTGAATATGGACAATGTTACAGCTACCACCTACACTATTTTAGGCAGAAAACACTACAGAAATGTTTATCACAGCAGAAAAACATAAACAGATAAAGGAGCAAGGATACTCTACAGAATGCTTTTAACTGCAAACATATCAATTATATGATACACTTCTTGGCAGGAAATCAGAAATAACAAACAGATGTTTAACAAATGGAGAACATTTCCAGTTAATAGCTTACACACAGTGAAACTAGCTGGAAAAGATTTACAAACAGTATAACAGTAAAAACCTTATTTATCAGGCCCTGGGAGGCAGACAATTTTAGTACAACCATGCAGATTAGTTTACAGCTATAAATTACAGTAAAATGTATGCAGCAGGCAATAAAAAGTGTTATAACTGTATAAAACAAGCAAATACTAGTAAAAATAAGCAAAAAAAAAAAAAAAAAAAAAAAAAACAGGATGCTTATTGTTATATATCACAGATCAGAGTTTTGGTCAGTGCCCTTCCACCATTTAAGCTCTGTGTGAAATGGCAGAAACACTCACAAGGTAACTTAAGTAACAGAAGGTCAAAACCTGAAACAAACTTTAAAACCAAAAAGCTCAAAAGAACCAGTGATGTGCTTACTCCAAGCCGCAGACTAGGCAACCCTACCAGCCAATGACCATAAAAACTACACTCTCACTGAAGTGGAAAATGGCTTTTGCTAAACTAAAATGGCCTGGAAAATGTGCTCAGAACACACAGCTTCTGCAAACACAAGGCTAGGCCCAGAAACACAATCCTGAATATGGACAATGCTACAGCTACTACCTACACTATTTTAGGCAGAAAACACTACAGAAATATTTATCACAGCAGAAAAATGCAGTGAGCCACTAAATGAAAGTTTTAAACAGATAAAGGAGCAAGGAGACTCTATAGAATGCTTTTAACTGCAAACAAATCAGTTATATGATACACTCCTTGGCAGGAAATCAGAACAAACAAACAGATGTTTAACAAATGGAGAAAAATTCCAGTTAATACCTCACACACAGTGAAACTAGCTAGAAAAGATTTACAAACATTGTGACAGTAAAAACTTTATTTATCAGGCCCTGTGAGACAGACAGTTTTAGTACAACCGTGGAATTACTCCCCTTCAAGTATTTAAATTTACTGGCCATCCTACTTGTACTCCCTAGTACCAGAATACAAAAGTGTCCACCCCTTTCAGTCTATCTTGCTCTTTTAAAAATAGTGGCTCTCCACTAATTTTTAGACAAGTTACCCACTTTCATATCTAACTGCTTAGTGCCCACTGCAGTGGTTAGGATAAACCATTGTTTTCGTCTTACCTTTAAGCATCTATTGCAAGACCACCAGTTATTGGAGAGCCCACATTCTGCCGCTCAGTAGTCATCTTAGGATTAGTGATTCTGTTTTCTCCTAGTGAGAGAAGGAGTACAGTGACATTATTTCTTGTAGACTGCTGATCGCCAGAAAGCCTAATAACTGCTTTATAGGTGACAGCTTGTAATCCGTGCTTATCTTCTGATCCTGGTGAGAGTAGGAGCAGAGTGCATTGATTCCTGACTCTCTCTGGTTGGAGAGTGAGTGATCTTTGCTTAATGTACCTGATGGGCCTGGTTGCTATTCAAGGCATCTGCCAGAAAAAGGCTACAAGCCAACAGACCCTTGCATCATCTGGGACAAGACTGTGCATCAGCAAACAGGCTGTGGCCTGCTTCTCTTCTTGGGACTGGTGCTAACATTTTGCTTCCAGTGAAAGAAGAAGCAAAGGAGTATTGTATCTCAACAGAGTGATGATGGGGTGAGACCAGCATTAGTATTAGCCAGGCAGTAGCCTTTCAAACGACTCTCCTCTTTTCATCATTTTTGACATGCTAATTCTTTGTTTTCAGTAAGTACTGCTTGATCTCTTTCTAACTTCAGAATATCGGCCTAAATACATCATCCTTAAATTTTCAGAGTATACGTATTAATTTCCCCTCAGTTGTTTGGCAGTGCTCTGTACAGTCTCAGGCACCTTGAGTGACATTCTTCCTGTAAAATCACAATTGAAATTTCTCCAATATCTAGATGCAAACAGGGCACCTAGTTTGCAGTGACACGCACTGTCCACATAGTTGCAAACCGGATACTCCTGACAGTGATTGACATTCTCACTCCAACAGTCTAATAAATAAAAAAAAGGTCTACTGCCATGGATATGTACTTTCCTACTGTCTCCATTACCAGCTTGGTGGATATGGGCATCCTGAGGCAATGCAGAAATTGCCTCATGTTTACTGACAACTAATTATGTGAGAGATGTATTTACACAACATCACTGGAGGCAAAACTCTTACACAAAACTACTCCTAATGTCAATAAGGTTTGTCAGTGGTATACATGCTGCAGCCCATCACGCACAATTCAAAGCATACATATAGACCCACATATGCTGAGGCTCTTGCATGTAGCCTTCTTAAATCACAAAGACCTCCTAAGCAAAGTACACATAAGAAATACCCTAAGCAGTCCCAAATGCACTCTTTCGAAACAACGCCCACATCAACACATAGAGCTACATCTCATGGAGCCTTTACCTCTAATCCCATAAGGCAAGTCACCACACAATCCAACATTCTAGTCATTGGATACTCCATTGTGAGACACACTGATGTCTCTCTCACCAGGCTGAGCAAGAAGAAAGTTACTGTCAGCTGTTTATCAGGGGCTAGGATCCGTCATATTATGCATGCACTCAGGTCATTGGATCACAATTACCAATATGACTCAGTCATATTGCATATGGGAGAAAATGACCCAAAACGTACCTCCCTACACTATATGAAGAGAGACATCATAGAGCTTTTGGAATATGTGTCTCAGGCTGGTATGAGCCTAATTGAGCAGCATTTTACCTTCTCCAAGGATGATGCCACACTATGAACAAAAGATGATTAACTTTAATAATTGGCTTTGCCAGGGATGGTCTGCACCTCTCCTCTCTAGGCTTTCGAATATTAGCTAAAACGTTGTCTTCCCCCATAGTGCTTTTTTAGGCAATGCCAATCTGAAAGTACTTCCGACATAGCAAATCAAAACCAAGAAAATCTAAAGGTATTACTGCTCAATGCTAGGAGCCTAAATAAAAAAAAACTCCACTACGTGGGAGCTCTCTTTACCTTAAAGAATGCTAATGTCTGTGCGGTCTCAGAGACATGGTTTAAAGCTGAGGACAGCACACCAACAGTGTAGGGTTATAATGTCTTCCACACATTTAGACCAGCTACTTCACAGGCAGGGACTAAAGGAGGAGGTGTCCCTATTTATATTAAAAATAAATATACTTCAAGGCTGGTCAAACAGGACAATGCACTTGAGCTGCTCCATGTTCAAATCACCATAGGTAAAATCCAATACCGCTTCCTTGCAAGCTATACGTCCCCCTCTATGACCCAGGAAACCCATACCATGTATTTAAATTTATTAGAAACACTAACCATCCAACCCAATACCATATTCATAGGTGACTTTAATAGCCCCACTATTAGCTGGGAGTCATACAAGACATCAAATATACATGCAGAGATGCCTGGATTTTGTAAACACAAACTCCCTGGGCCAGATAGTCAATACAGCAACCAGTGGTGCAACCATACTGGATTTGGTCCTCACTAATATGGGAAAGTGCTGCACACCCCCTAGTGTAATGCCTTCACTGGCAAGGTCAGACCACAAAATGGTCTCTTTTGAAGTAAAAATAAAACCTGGACCCCCAGCTAAACCGTGGATATTCAGGAACTATTCCAAGGCTAACCTCCTGCTATTAAGTTAGAACCTGGCAAAATTCCAAGCCCTTATAAACCCTGACAACACTTCTGCCTATGCAGAACTGTTCACAGAAACCCTGCACAAGCATGATAATAGCTGTATAGAGGCAGCTGTACCCACCAGGAAGAAGTACAGAACCAAATCAAAAAACAAGCCACTCTGGTGGAATCACAAAATCAATCAGATGTATAGCAAGAGGAAGAAAATCATTGCAAAAATTAGGAGGTACAGCACCCAGCAGAACAAAAGTACTCTAATTAAACTAAACATACAACTCAGAGGGCAAATAAAGTCTAGCAAGCCCAAATTTGAGGTAGGTTTGGCCTCCCAGGCCAAGGACAACCAGAAAGCATTCTTTAGCTATGTCTGCAACCTCAAAGGCAATACACAATTGTATGCAGAGCTCATTGTAACTGGAGCCACCTATACTGAGCCAGAACATACAGCAAACCTCATGGACGATTAATTCAGCTCCAACTTTACTCCCCTCTCCCCCTCAACCTTCCCTCAAGAAATATTATCAAATATAACTCCCCCTACTATCACTAGGGAACAGGTCCTTAATGCTCTCTCTAAGACCAAGAACACCAGACCAATGGGCCCAGACAATATCCCAGGATGCCTTCTAAATAGCATGAAACATGACCTATCAGGGCCTCTGGAATTACTATTTAACTGTAGCCTCCAAACAGGCTTTCTGCCTCATGAATGGAGAAAGGAAACAGTCATCCCTCTGCACAAAGGTGAGCCATCTACAGACCCTGGAAACTACAGAACCATAAGTCTCACTAGTCTTATATATGTAAAGCCATGGAAAGAATTATCATGGAGATGATCAATAGAGATATACTAAACCTACAGACACTGGACCCAACCCAGTTTGGTTTTGTAAAGGGCAAACCATGCCTACTCAACCTGGTGGACTTCTTTCAGGATGTCACCAAAGCAATGGATGAGGGCAAAATTGTTCGCACTGCCTACCATGACCTGGCCTAGGCATTTGACACAATATCCCACTCGGGTATTGTTGACAAACTCCAGAGGTTAGGCACAAACCTGTATGTCACCCAGTGGACAGACAATTGGCTAACAGACAGGACCCAGCAAGTTAGAATTGGGGATTCCACCTCTACAAAGAGGCCAGTCACAAGTGGTCCACCTCTACAAAGAGGCCAGTCACAAGTGGAGTCCCTCAGGGATTAGTCCTTGGACCGCTACTTTTTGGCATTTACTTCTCAGAAGTCAAGGCCAATGTCAGTGGTCTCTGGCTGACTAAATTTACAGATGATTGCAAATTAGGAGCTGTCACTGAATCTCACACTGACACAAATGTACAGACAAACAACTGGTGTCAGAGTCATGGACTAAAACTAAATGTCAAGAAATGCATAATACTATACTCTGGGAAGTCATCCATCCCCGGTAGCTGTCATACTGACAACATAGCCCTGAGAGTTGACCCAGTAATCAGGGAGTTAGGGACACACAGATAGTAATCTAGCCTTTGATCATCACATGTCTAAAGTGGTGAGGAAATCATTCTATGTTGTGCAACTTATAAACAGAGGTACAGTATCTAAATCCAAGGAAGTTATTGTTCCACTGTATTTAACATTTATCAGACCTATCACTGAGTATAATGCCCCCTTTGGTATGTACCTATCCAGGCATATCTAACAACTGTAACGTCCGCAGAGGTTCCTCACTAAAAGAATACAGGGCATAAGTAATATGTCCTATGCAGACCACCTGAAAGCCCTATCCCAAACCTTGCCTGTGATATAAATACGGCCTGCTGGAGAGATAGGTATGTATCACAGAGACTATCCCATCTATGGAACAGGTTCCCCATCCATGTGAAGCAGAGTTCCTCCCTAATACAATTCAAGTGCAACTTGGACAACTGGATGGAAACCGGAAATTCATCCCTGGTTTGGCACTTATGTCTCTGATGCAAACAGGTAACCTGTAAATGTTTCATCTCCCAGGCCCATGCTTACACTTATCAAGGGTATCAGAACTTGTCAGAGATTTGGGATGCATGGTTAGGCTTAAAAAGGCCCTTGTGGTCATTAGCATAGTAAGCACCTATGAACCTAAATGGAATGATGATTGGGGTCTGAATGGAGAGATAATAAAATCAGCAAGAAAAGGACAGTAGCATTGCTGGAAATGAATTCATCCTCAAGTCTTGGAGAGTACATTCACGAGGTGGACCCTGTTTTTATAAAATCTCACCATGATGACACTGACATATAGACTCCATTTTATATAGCATATATCATGGGCAGAAGTAAGTTAAAAATAAAAAAAGACAGCTGAGTGCACAAGTCCCAGGATAAAAAAGTGCCCAATCCTGTTAGGTGCACCGGTGCCAGGACTGGAAAAAAATGACAGAAACATTCCTACAATAGGGTTAGCCTAGGCTCAGGGGGAGACCAGCCCCCTGTTGTAGAAGGAAGTTATAATCCACAAAAACTGACAGGCCAAAAAACTGCCATAAAGATGACAAAGTGGACTAATGAGGATAAGAAAGAAATTATGTATTGTTACTATTACGCAAGAAGCCCAGAATTTCCAGATAAATGATATTCAGAAAGATTTTATTTATTTATTTGCAATTTGATTACAGGGGAAGTCCACTGGGCCAAACTGACCCATTTTCACTGGAGACCCGGGGAGAAAAGCTCCAAGATGCATTATACAATTTAGATACAAATGATAGTTAATATTAAAGATCTTATGTAAAATAGTTACTCATAAATGCATTCAATATCATGCATAGTTAAATTCATTAAGCTTGAAGGTAGGGATCACACAGTTTCATATGAGGAAAAGAGATATGGGTTAGGTGTGGAAACAGTTTACATGCAAACCTTTTAAGAAAATGTAAATACGCTTTACATACATACATCAACAGTAGAATGCTATTTACAATATTTACAAGGTTGGGCTGTGTGAGGATAGCTGTAGGAGGTGAAAGCTTAGAGAGAAGCTATAGAAATTGTTGAGAGCTTAGATAGGCTCATAGGAAGACAAGTATGAGAGTTGTAGAGCTTGGGAACCAGAGCGAGAACCCCTTGGATTAGGTTGGGTGAAGGCAGGTACATTTCCATTTAGTGAACAGGTGTTTGAATAGTTGGGTTTTGATGTTTTCTGAATTTGGTATGGTTCTTAGTGTGGAGGGAAGGGAATTCCATTTTTTGCCTAGTGAGAAAGACAGGAGAAGTTGGCCAGCAAGACGTTTAGGTTTATGGATAGTAATTAAGTTCTGATTTTCAGATCTGAGAGCTCTGTTGGGTGTATAAGGGGGAAGGATGTTAGTTAGAGCCGGACATTTTGTTGGGTGAAATTTGAGTCTATGTTCAGTAGTGAGTTGGAGGTAGTCTAGGTAGTTTGGGAGTTCAAGCCAGTTCAGGGATTGTAGGGTTGGGCAGTGATGGGTGGTATTTTTAGATTTAAAGGCAAATTTAGAGATTTTGTTGTAGCAGTTTTCTAGTTTAGAGGTGATAGAGGAGGACAGGTTGGTTAGGAGAGGGGCTCCATATAAAAAGGAAGGAAGAATATAAGTCAAGGCTAGAGTTTGCCTGGTAGAGTTGGAGAGAAAGCGATTATTCCTATACAGCATACCTAGCTTTTGGTGGGTTTTCTTAATATTTTGTTGAATATAAATATCAAACGATGTGTTCATCTACAGTAATGCCAAGTAGTTTGCGAGAGGGGACTACTTCTATAGGTGAGTTGGTTTGATTATAGACTTTGAAGTTGTTTTTATCGTAGGAGAGGGTCTTTGTGGGAGGGAATAGTAGAAGCTTTGATTTATTTGCATTGAGAGAGAGGTGGTTTTGGTGCATCCAGTTTTCAGTTGTTGAGAAGGCAGTTTGGGTTTTAGTCAGCAATTCAGAGAGGTTTGAGGCAGAGCAGACTAGGGTTGAATTGTCTGTGTATTGAATGATTTTAGCTTCAGGAATAGCAGAGTGAAAGTTATTGATGTAGATGTTAAAAAGCATTGGCCCAAGGATGGATCCCTGTGGTATGCCATTCGGGGTAGGTTGGAAGGAAGAGATGGAGTTCTTCCATTTGACTGCCTATGATCAGTCTGACAGATAGCTGGAGAACCAGGATAAAGCATTATGTGAGAGATTAAGGTTTGAGAGATGACAGAGAAGGTGCTTGTGGGAAATAGTATCAAAGGCTTTAGACAGATCGAGTAAAATAGTAGAAACTAAGTGGCCTGAATCTCGGACTCGATTGACAGTTTCTAGGAAAGAGAGTAGAGCGGTTATTGTGCTACGGCCTGGACGGAAGCCATGCTGGGTAGGAGTGAGAAGATTGTTTTGGGTCAGGAAAGGCATAAGTTGGAGGTGGATGCATTTTTCTAGGATTTTGGTGATTGGTGAGAGCAAAGCAATGGGGCAAAAGTTTGAGATGCTGGTATTTTTGCCTCCTTTATGTACAGGAAGAATATAAGCTAAGCGCCCGAGTTTGGTGACATATGATTCTTTTATGGATCGGTTGATAATGATGCTGATTGGGAGTGCAATGCCAACAGCAGCACATTTTTGGAAGGCAGAGGGAATATTGTCGGAAGCGTTAGAGCAAGGTTTAAGTTTGGACAAAGTTTTTTTGTAAAGTTAGTGGAGATGGGTTTGAGTTCAAACAGATGAGGTGAGTTAGAAGGGGGAGAGTGTAGAGCAGTTGGGTTATTATTGGGAAATGTTTCGGTGAGGGTAGTAATACTGTCTATGAAAAATGAGCTAATTTCAGAGCCTAGTTCGAGATCAGATTTACTTGGGTCAGGACTGGCCTGGATTGAGGAGTGAGTTTACAGAGTTCCAGAATTTTTGGGGTTTTTTTTATTGTTACTGGACTGAAGTTTGATATAGTAGGATTTTTTGTCTTTGGTGATTAGGCGTTTTGCACGGTTGTGGAGCTGTTTATATTGGAGCAAGGTATTGTCCAGTTTATTGTTTTGGTAAAGCTTCCATAGTTTGTCTCTGTGGTGCATAATCTGTTTTGTCTCTTTGGATAGCCAAGAAGCAGTTTTAGTTTTTATCCTTTTGTTTCTTAATGAGGCTAGTGAGTTTAAAGTATCATGGAAGACAGAGCTGAAGTATTCTATAGCCTTGTCAAGAGGAAGGATGTTTAGAATTTGCCAGTTCATTTCTTTGAAAGTATTTGAGAAAGTAGTTGGGTTGAAGCTACTGAGGTTACAAGTTTGAATGTACTGATGCTGGTGTGTGGAGGAACTAGTTGAGCGATGCATGAAGGCTGGGAGGTGGTTGCTAAAGGTATCAGGAATTGTGCTAGAACTGGTTATTTTATTTGGATCTGAGACTAGGATCCAATCTATAGTGGATCCAAGAGGGTTTATTTTGTTAGGTTGAGTGATGGAGAGGATTATTTGAGTGAAGTTATAGAGGTTAACGGATAGGGAGGGAGAGGGGCAATTGACTTTATTCCAGTAAATATTCACATCACCAAGAATATAAGTTTCATAGTTAATTTCAGTAGAAGCCCATTACAGAATATTTTCAAGTGTAGAGATATTGTTACCAGGTGAGATATAAAGGGCAATGATGCAGATATGTTTATGTTTATTTAGTTTTAGAATTCCAGCAGTTAGTTCAGTGTTCTGGAATTGAGGAATTGGAATTTGGAGGGGAATTAAGGTAAGAAGGTTGGAGTAGACTAGGGCAGTGCCTCCACCTTTTTTGTTTAGTCAGTAATTTTGAGACAATGAAATCCTGTGGGAAGAATGTCAGAGTCGGAGATAAAGGGCTTGAGCCAGGTTTCATAGATGGCTAAGATATCTGGTTGGTTATGGCTTAACCAAGCTTGAAATTGGTGTACTTTGTTGTTTAGACTTTGTGCATTAATTGTAAAAGTCTATAGAGTGTTGAGATAGGAGGAAGAGGGTAAGGGATGAGTGTTGTTAATAAAGGATGTAGGACCAAGGTTAGGATGGATATCACCAGCTTGGACGAGGTTGTTGAAGGAGATATCCTTTAGCCATATTGGTCTGCCAGGCATGAATGTTGGTAGATTGTAGAGTGGACCAGGTGACAGTATCTTGACTTTAGAGGAGAAGAGTTTAGGGTGGAATAGGGGCAGAGGGTTGGGCTGAATGAGAGAAGAGGAGATAGAGTGGAAATGGGAGTAAGAGTGAGGGGGAAGGTTGGTTTGTATGGTAGTTATCTTTGTAGGTGGTATTGGAAAAGCATAGGTGGAATAGGAGGTAGCATAGTATAAGGGAAGTAGGGACAGAAAGAGGAGGCTGGGGGGCTGGAGGGTGTGATAACTTGAGGAGAACATGTTGGAGCAAAGAGAGAGTGGTAGGAGTGGTTAGGAAAATAGAGAAGGTGATGAAGAAGAAAGGGTTTAAAAAGTGATGGAGGTATTCTAGAGATTTAAGGAAAGAGGAGGGGACAGAAATTATAGGAAAGAAAAATATTTGCACAAGAAAAACTGTCCAAAACTTCAAATGCAAATTTATGTTCATTAATTTAACAGATTCATGAAAAACATTATAGGAAAAAGAAGTGACTGACGAAGCGCTTAAAAATATAAAGAACAAAAGTATAAAAAAGAAACACAGACATTGGAAAGAAAGAGAGATCTGATATAGTGTAATATTTATGTAAGGGAGAAAGTCAAATTAATCAATACAAAAAATTACTTCAAAGATGTTCAAAGAGAAATACAGGCAAATGCACCCACATATGGAACATTTCACAATACAACAAATAAGATCACAAAGGGGGAACGTAAAACAGAAGATTATAAAGCAGAAGTTAAACAAACAGGAGCTGAAGTTATGGAATACATGCAAAGTGAAGGATTTAGTGAAGAAATGCTAACACAGGTTATATCACAGCATGGTGGAACAATGAGTCCCCCAAGTAAGGAGAAACAGGAGGAGCAGGAGAGAAATATGGACATTGGAAAGAAAAACAGATTTAATATGGTGCAATATTTATGCAAGGGAGAAATATAATTTAATCAATACAGAAAAAGCAGCACCAAAGACATCTGAAGAGAAGTATAGGCAAAAGCATCCATATATTGAACATTTTACAAACAAAAAATAAGAAAACATGAAGGAAAGTATAAGAGAGTATTAGTAATGGAGAAGTTTAAGAAACAGAAACTGAAGTTATGGATGACCTGCGAAGTGAAGGATTTTGTGTAGAAACTCTTAACTCTAATAACATCACAGTATGATAGAATAAGGAATCCCCAAATTAAGGAGAAACCAGTGGAGCGGGAAGCATCTGATCAGTTGCCGCATGAACATACTTTGGAACCTTCAGTATGAAACCAGTACAAAAGTTCAGTTGGAATTGCACAGCAAGGGAAGGAACAGGAAACTGTGGCAACTGTGACGCATTTATTTTTGTGGAGTGATGGGCCAGTGAGTTCCCATATGAAACAGCAATGGATGACACAGGATGAAGCTGAAGAGAATATGGCACAGGAAGATGTTCTGGAACTATCTGTAGAATTCCCAGAAATGGAAAACAAAGAATGTGTCCCTAGTTTAGAAGAAAAAATATCTAAAGGAGGAGTTACTTGATTTAATTGAGATGGACAGACATATTAAGATCAATGAAAGAAACAGACTACAGAAAGTCAATGAGACCCAAAATGTTAGAAGTTTGATCAAACAAATGAACGCAGTAATCAATAATGTTCATAGAAATTCATGTGATATAACAGAAGTAAATGGGATAGATTACTGTGCAGCTAAATTAATAAGGAATAAAGTCTTACCACGAAAACACAGGGCATTAAGGGAAAGAAGGGGGAGAAATCAATTACCATCATGGAAGTACTGAATAGAGAAAACTATAAGCAATGAAGACAAGAAGTGTTGATGTTAGAAGAGTACAGAAGAGGGAATAGATCAACAAAATACTCAGAAAGATACACGTGACAAATGCAACGTGAAGCATCAGAACAGATCAGGATCTAGCTTACAATATTACAAATAATAAACTAAAAATATCAGCACAGGCAAAGAAGCTTAGAAGATACACATATAAATACAAATGAAAAGTACAAAATAAACAATTTATTGATGATCCAAAAAAGTTTTATTGAGGAAATGGAAAGAAGGCAAAAGAAATAGAAATACCACAAAAAAAAAATATAGACACATTCTGCAGAAATATCTATGAAGATCCTGTGGAACTTAGCAAAGATGCTGAGTGGATAGAAGAAGAAGTAAAAGAAAGAAGAAGTTGTTCAAATGTACAGGATACACAATGGGATCAAGTCATGGCCAGAGAAATTGAAACAAAATTAAGTAAAGGTCCTAACTGGAAAATCCCAGGCCTACATGCAATACCCAAAAGTACTAACATCTTTACATGAAAATTTAGCCATGAGTAAGAACTATTTACATCCGCATCTCAAACAGATGCCAACGTGGTTAACAACAGGAAAAATGACACTCCTCCTGAATGAACCTGCAAGATATCCTAAAAAATCTATAGACCAGTAACTTGCCATCTGATGATGTGTAAATTATACACTAGAATTGATGCCGACAGAGTTTACAGCCATTTAGACGAAAACTCAATCATGGCAATATAACAAAACAGTAAGAAAAGAAAGTCATATAGAACAAAGAATCATTTGTTGCTAAAGTCACAATGGAGAACTGTAAAAAGAGGAAGAATCTAAGTAGGGCATGGACAGAATAAAAATACTCATTTGACACACTCAGGGATAAAAGCGAGAGTATAGATATACAAGACACACCCTGTATTGATCGATTACATAGCAGTGACCATGAAACAGTGGCAAACCAGTTTACGGCTAAGCCATGATAAAGGACAAATTATTATCCCATGAATAAAAATTCAAAGGGGGATATTCCAGGGTGACTCTTTGCCACCTCTGCTTTTCTGTCTTGCCCTTAACCCATTAAGCTGTCTACTTAACAGATTACGTCATGGTTACAATTTGGCTCCCAGAAATCAAAATGTAAAAACTTATATCTTTTTGTGAATGATTTAAACTGTTTAGTTCATCACATGAGGAACTGAAAGCATAACTGCAAGTGGTCAAAACTTTCTCTGTTGATACAAGAATGTCATTTGGTCTTGATGTTGTTGTGTCTTTCGGCTTTTCCCGGTTAGGGGTCGCCACAGCAGAACTCCAGTCCGCTAATGATTGGTAGTTGATTTTTACGAGCCGAGTTACCAGCCCTGAAGCACAACCTTCAATGAAGGTACGCCCATTCATGCATGTCTCTACACAGAAGACGCTCTAGTTGAGAATCAAACAGGACAGCGTCTTACTGTGAGGCGACAACGCTACCGCAGCACCACCACCGCGGGTCTCATTTGGTCTTGATAAATAGACAAAAGCAGGAAAGCTGCAGTACCAAGAAAATATCAGTCTCCAACAGGAATGTGATATAAAAGAACTTGAGCAAGATGAAGTGTGTGTATTTGGGAAATGATGAAGGATCAACAATAAACCATGAACAAATGTGAATAAAACTTAATAAGGAATATTTGTGAGGAATGAAATTAATACTGAAAACATCCCTGACATCTAGTAAAAGTCCAAGATATAAACCAATTTGCTCTTCCTGTTCTAATTTAAAAGTTTTGAGGTGATTGGTCCAAAAGTTAGTTGATCAGTTGGACAAGAAAATATGAAAAATGCTTCATGCTTATCAAATGATTTATACAAAAATCATTGTATACCCAAGATTATATACTTCTCATTCTGAAAAATGTAGGGGCCTCTTCAAAATTGATTACATGCATAGATCTGCAATCATAGCACTGCATACATATCTCTAGGTCTCACAAGATCCAAACACAGTAAAAGTTTTAAAACACAAGGACATCAAGTCTCAGATGACTTCCCTGCTTAGTTCAGCAGAACCATATTAGTGTCAAGTGGGAACGGAAATCAACCCAGAAGTGGATAAATGTCAAACAGAAACTGAATGTGCCAAAAATTAAAAGAAAGAATATAAAGTAAAGGATCAGACAAGATGGCAAGACAAGTGGAAAATGCATAAATATAGTTGCAAGTACAAAAAACTCCTGGAACAACCTCACGTCAATCAAGATCGAACATAAAAATTGTTAAAGAAAGGTGAATTTAAACCAAAACACAAAAGGTTAATATTGGCTGCCCAAGATAGTAGACTACGTACACGTTGGTTTACAAAGTTCATTGAACATGTCAGAGAAATAGACAAATGCAGTTTTTGTAAAACAGAATTGGAAACAGTCTCACATTTTGTTGTTGGGTGTGATACATTAATGGCAGAAGGCCTGTACACTGAAAGGCATAACAATGTGGCAAGACTTGCAAAGGGGATTTTGCAAACATTGCAATACTGAAGTAGCTCAGAAGTACTGTAAACATGAGTCACAAAGCATTACTGAGAATGATGAAGTTTATATCACATAGGATCACCAATTACAAATAGTTCAAAAAATAGAAGCAAGAAAACCAGATATAGTAGTCCATGAAAAGAAGACAAAGGTAGCATTGATCACTGAAATTGCTACACCCAGTGATTAGTGTCTTACATACAGAGAGAGAGAGACGCAAGTCATAAAATACTAGGATTTGCAGGCAGAAATGAGGACCATGTGGAAGGAGGCTACCCACACACTCCCAATAGTAGGAGGAGCAATAGTTCTCATAAAAAAAAATTACAGTCATATTTAGATATGCCACCAATACATGTAACTCCATATGAATTGCAGAAGGAGTCAGTTCTGGGCATATAGTGGGTGCTGCAAAGAGCACTTCTGGCTAACATCAAAGACTGAAACGATACTAATTTCATCAACTTTAATCATACTTGTTAGGAATGGGGTCCATTCACATCATGGCATTAGAAAACCAAAAGTCTTGAAGAAATTAAACCAAGGTAAGGACAGACAAAATGGCCTCACTCTGGACTGAAAATGCCCACTTCAATGACAAAAATCACAAAAAACATGCTGTGTGATTCTTTTATCTGACATATCAACAAGTACTAATTAGGGTTAATAATTCCACTCAGAAATGCTTTGAAGGCAAATATATTGCAGCTTGTAAAGGGAACATCTTAAAATGTCAGAACGGTCAAGGTCAAAGCTGCTGAGTTCCAGGGGTAGGATGAAATGCGTCAAACATACTGGACAACAAAGAAAAAGCAAGTCAAATGTCCTAAAATTTTCCTCTGGTAAAGCTGTCTCTACTGACTCGCTAAGAGGCACTCAGGATATATGGCTTTTAACTCATTCCCTCCAGTACAGCTCTTTTGAGGTGCACTTTTAATTCCTAGTGGGCATGGCTTGAGTCTTTAAAAATGAAATTATCACCTTACAGTTCAAACAAATATCATATCTCTGGAACCATAAGTGTTACTAGAAAACTATAAATGGCAAACTATTTAGGATAAATTAATCTTTACATCTGCAGCATTCATTCAGTTTATGCTTTAAACTGGATTTTATAAGCCAAAATAAAGGCAGTGGATATTAATTTTGTAATGTTGTACAGACAGCTTATGATATCTCCGTAACCATTCAAACAAGACACATACTGCCAGCAGGATTTTCTTCATACAGTTGTGATTTTTCATATGAGGCTATGGAGTTCTGACTGCATTACCTGAATGTTGGGATATTTAGAGAAATATGAAAATTATTATAATATAAATGAATATACAAATAATATTCGGTATCTCTTTAGCTGTATTACGCAGAAGTCAAATATCAATACAATTGTTGTTTGCCATCATGTAAGCTCCAAGATGAAATTTTTTGATACCTTGTATGTAGCATTTGGAATTATTAAAGTAAATATGAGCAAGCAATATCTGACACCTACTGGCGTCAATAGGAGGTAACAAATGCCTGGAGGCACACTCTGCTTCAATAAGTAAAAAAAATCAGAGCACATAACAGTATTTGCATAATGCTAGCACCTACAAATGTCAAGATACTTTAAAAACATACTGCAAGCACCCCCCCCCGCCACACACACACACACACCTGGTCACTTCCTCCCCCTCTCTCTCCCTATCTATAGTATATATCTAAATGGATATATCTATATATAGCTAAATAGTTATAGATATATACACATACACACATGAACATAGCTGTCAACCTTGAAGGTAAGGGGAAAACATTCCTAGCCCAAAGTTCCATATGTGACTAAAATGGGTTCAGTTAACTACACTGCTAGACTGATTAAAGCTCAAACAGACAAGACTGGATTAAGGTCATGCATCCCTCTGACACACAGCTTATGACTTCCAAATGATTAGTTCAATTTTCAGAGAAAGATGAGCTAGGAATAGACCAATCATTTTCATCACATGGCCCCCCGACTATTATGGCTGGATTGCTGAAACTTTATGTGTAGTGCATTAATTCATGCTGGCTTTGTTGAAAATCTATACATGACGAAGACAGGAATGAAGTTAGTGCCTAACTTTAAGCCTTTCCAGGGAGTCATATGGTTGTGCAACCATGGCGTTAGTTTAAGCAATTAACAGGCTTGTGGGGTGAAGCCTCTATCTCACATGGGGTTGCAGTATGCTTTGCCCCCTACAGAAATACTGCTTTGTTGCGTGGGTCTTTTTACTCTTATCTTGTGTATTATAGCAGTTAATGTTTTACATAAACTGCAACTGCCACACAGTATGTGTTTATCTAGGACAGTGAATTTCAGTTATTTTTCACCAACTGTGGTTTTATTTAAAGAGAACTGTCTGTTTAAAAATGTGCCATTGTTTAAATAATCCATCACCCATCCTACAAAAGGATTTCCTTGCATCACCACTCAACAGTCCACTTTGAATCTTCAAATATTTTTCTCATGTTCCTAAACATTTCCTCTTGTGGATTTTTGTGAGCCATGCAGAGGCATATGACGCATCCCTTTCTGCCTTTTGTCTTCAGGATTACTCATATTCAGCTCTTGCTGGCTCTCTCTCTATAGATCCAGACACAGGCCATGCAAGTTTGACTGACTTTGTCTACAATGCCTTCAGCTTGTCTGCATACCTGTTCACAATTAGTCCTGATGTGTTTATACAGCAGGACATTATTTTTCTACTGGTGATTCCTTTTTCTGTCCATCCCACAGTTCTTCCAGTCACTGCTGCTCCTCTCACACTGTTTATTTATCTAAGCAGAAATGACAAAAATTGCCCAGTTCTTTCCTACTGAACTGTCACCCACTACCTGACTACATATTTCCAGGCTGTTGCTTCCTAGATGCATTAGTTTGCTTTAGCACTACATTTGATCTGGTATGTTTTAAACCAATCCTCCATTAATGCAGAATCTCTTCTGATCCCTTCCGTACATTTACTCTGTATCCTATCAAGAGTGTTGTGTGACACTGTACAGAGCAAAAGGCAATCTTTCACTTCCAGTCTTTCTGATGCGTCCGCTAGGGTCCCATACTAGCCACCAGCTTTACAGCTGAACAGACATCATTTTGATGCGTTGTGGTGTGTGTCCTAAACAATAATTCCCCCGGTTAGCACCTAAAGTACCAGCTAAAGTCATTCTAATAGGTCATTAGCTATTGTGAGATATCATGTCCAAAAACAAAAGGACACCTTTAAAGAAGACCACAATATATGATATTACCATCTCATAGAATTTCAGATTTGAAGTATGATTCCCTTATAAATGCATGTCATATTGTCTGCTCAAAATTAACACAGGCACACTGTCTCACTTCGCAAATGAAAACATGAAAGCCCCTCCGAAAAGAATGGTATGGTGCTCATGATAAGGACCAGTGCAGCAGAAATCATAAATGTATGAGATATCAGCCATTAAGCAGGTATCAGACCCTCAGGCTAACATTCATAACTGCGAGACTCCTGTCACCATCATCATCATCATCAGATCCCTTTTCCCATTTTTCTACATGGGGTCGGGGTATCGTGTTAACTGTCGCCAACTCTCTTGTTTCAGTGCCACACTCCTGCCCTCTTCAACACTCATGCCTGACTGTCACAGATCTTCTTTCACACAATCCATCCACCTCTTTGCTGGATGTACTCACTTCCTCTTACCTTCTTCCTGTTGGTTCCAAATCTTCCTCACCAGATTGTCTTCTGCTTTTCTACACATGTGCCCAAACCACCATAATCTGTTCTCTTTGAACTTTTCTGCAATTGGAGCTACTTTGGCTTCTGCTTTTATGCCCTCATTTCTTCGTCTGTCTCACAGTGTACATCCTATCACCTTTCACAGGCACTTCATTTCCATCACCTCTAGCTTCTTCAACTGTTCTGTCTTTACTGCCCAGGTTTCTGTACCATACAGTAGTACTTGTCACACCACTGTCTTGTACACCTTACTTTTCAGCTTCTTTGGCATTCTTCTGTCATAGACTGCACCTGATATTCTATGGCAGTTGGCTGCAGCCCCTCTGATTCTAGCTTTGACCTCTTCTCCTCCCAGATACTTGAAGTTGTTTACCTGTTCCACTATCTTCCCTTCTATCTCTGTTCTCAGCTATTTCTGTTCCACTATCTTCCCTTCTATCTCTGTTCTCAGCTATTTCTAATTTCCCCAATTTGCTGCCATTACCACTGTCTTATCTGTGCTTAGTTTCATCCCATGTGCCTTCAGTTTTGTATTTCATTCTCCTATCCTTTGCTGAAGTTCTAGCTCAGAGTCTGCCTGTACTGCCACATCGTCTGCATACAGCAGCTTTGTTGATCCGTCCCCTGCAACTTATTTGCTACTGTAGTCCATCACCAGTATGAACATCAGTGGGCTCAGAGCTGAACCCTGATGTACACACACACCCACTGGGAACCCCTCTGTGAGGCCGAACATTGTTCGTACTTGAGTCATTGGGAACATGTACATACCCTGCACTAATTCTACCAATGTTTCTGGGACTTCAAACCACCACAGTAATGCCCAGATCAGCTTTCTTGGGACCTTGTCATATGCTTTTTCCAAGTCTAGGAATGCTCAGTTGGACTCTCTCCTTATTTCTAGCTTCTTCTCAAGTATCTGTCTCAATGCAAAGATCAGGTCAATTGTGCTGCATCCTGATCTGAATCCAAACTGCTCATCTCCCATCTTACAGTCTACTACTCTGCATATATCTATTAATCAATCACCCTCTCCAGAACTTTCATGCAGTGTGATAGGAGTTTGATGCCTCTGTACTGCCCACAGTTGTGGATCTCCCCTTTGTTCTTGTTCACTGGCTTGAGTATGCTTATTCTTCAGTCATCTGGGATATACATTTCTCTCCACACTGCTATTAGTGCCCTCAGGAGCCATTTCTCCCCTATCTCACGCAACATCTTTATCATATCTGCTGTGATCTCATCTGAGGCTGCTGCTTTCCCTGACTTCATCTTACTTAGTACTGTTCTTACTTCTTCTAGGGTGGGCTCCTCTTGTTCTCTCATCCTAGGCTGTTTCTGGAGCAGTATAGCTTCAGGGGGTTTCTTCATTCAGAAGCTGCTGGAAATACTCCTTACATCTGCCTTTGATGTCCTCTGGGCTGGTGAGCAGGTTGTTGCTGGCATCCCTTATGAAGGGTGTCTGACTATCTTCTTTATCTTGTCTCTGCCTTGCAACCTGATATAGTTTCTTTGTGCCCCTTACTGAGTCAATTTCCAGAAGTTGGTACAGTGCCTCCGATGCCCTATTCTTTGTTATTGCAACTTCTTTCTTAGCTTCTTTGTTAGCCAACCAGTAGTCCTTCCTAGCCTGGTCAGTCTTTTCTGTCTCCCACTTCTTTCTGCACTCTTTTTGTTTTGATGACTTCCTGGACTTCTGCATTCCACCACCAGCTTTCCTTATGTACCTTATTTCCATACCTGGCTCAGCCACATATCTTTTCTGTAGTCCAAACACACACTGTTTTTAGGCGTTGCCATTCTTCTTCATCTCCACCTATTTCCTTCTCTTCTTGGGGTGCCAGTACCCTAAGTAATTCCTTGAACTGTTGTACTTTCCCTCCAGTCAACTTCGAGGTCTTCAGCCTGGTCTATGTTGACCTTAGAGCCTTCTCTGACCACTGCTTGCAGCTGATTGTGGTAACTAGTGGTTTATGCTGTGGGCTGACTGTTTCACTGGGGATGACTTTGCAATCATGGATTCTGTCCCAGTGCCTTTTCCTTACTAGGAGGAAGTCTACCTGAGTTGCATGTTGACTACTCTTGTATGTGATCTTGTGGCTGTCTCTCTTTCTGAACCATGTGTTGGTTACTATCAAGCCATTTCCCAGACAGAAGTCTGAAATGGCTCCTCCTCCTTTATTCCTGTTGCCCCACCCATATGGACCCAGGCAGTCCTCATATCCTGTTCAGTCTGTCCCAATATATGCATTCAAGTCATCCATTATCAACACCAATTCATGTTGTCCTGCTTTAGCTAGTAGATCCTGCAACTGCTGCCTGAATGCACTCTTTTCCTCAATATCATAACCCTGCTGTGGGGCATAGGCTAAGATTATGAATACTGCCCTATCATTACACTGGAGTCTGACTGCCATGAGTCTTGTTATTAATTTTGATGATACCCCTTACTGCCTTCTGAAGAGTCTCTCTCACCACAATTCCTACACCATTTCTAGCCTGCTCTCCACCTGAGTAGTAGACTCTGGATCCCAAGCCAAGTGGCTTTGTTGCACTGCCCTTCCATCTCATCTCCTGGATACATAGGATGTCCAGCCTCCTCCATATCATCATGTCATCCACTTCCAAGCTGCGTACAGTCAGTGAATCTACATTAAGCGTAGCAATTCTCAGTTCATGTTTGGCAAGGTTGGTTGGTTTTATGTCCAGCTTTCACTCAACAGAGCTATCCAAGGTAACCCAGGCTGGACAATAAACAAAGAGCTGCTGGGCTTTATGGTGGGCACACACTGGCCAATAGGGGCACATATACCCTTCCTACCATTAGCACGGGTCTCTGGCATGGGTCAGAGGAGGCCGGGTCCTCAACCCACTTATCACCGGTAACCACTTATGTCCATTTTTGACGACATTAGTCAACATGACCGAATCACCTAGAGCCATATTTTACTCCTGTATGACCCTTAAAACAGTATTCAGAAGTCATAGCCATTAGTGGGATGCAACTATAACCGGGTGTGCACCTCACTAACTTAATTCTTTGCGGCTGCCTTAAGTCAGAAATTGCTCTCCTATGCTTAAATAGTTCACTGGATATTTCTATGGTTTTTCAATCTCATCAGGAATAAGTAGCAACTTATTTTGTTGATTAAATTTTTTTAAAGGTCTTTTAAGACACCTATATTTTTACATCAATACCTATCATTATATTTTACACATATCTACATATATATATATATATATATATATATATATATATATATATATGCATACATACACACACACACACACACATATATATATATATATATATATATATATATATATATATATATGTATATGTATATATATGTGCAGCTTTGGTGCTCTCTGTTCCGAGATGGAGGATGGTGGCAGCTCTGGACCAGATGGTACTGATATATGACACTCTGATACAGAAGTGGCCAGCTGGGAGCCTACAGAGGATAATGCCCTCTCCATGACTAGGAAGGCAGGCCCTACCAAAGAGGGATGGGAGCCCGGAATCGAGAAGGACAATCTCGGAAGTGAAGTCACACACTGCTCCGAGAAACCGCCCTCCGAAGCCGGAGACAGGGTACAGCTCATAACTGTCAGGGCTCCCTGAGATAAGGACTACTCTGAACAACAAACCTGAGGGAACTGAAAATGTCAGAGCATTCCCTGGAACCAAAGAGGGAGTGCCTAATAGCACCAGGAGAGCTGGAACCAGGGAGATCAAAGTAGTGGGCTCTAAGCCTCCAGAGGAGGTTAGAGAGGAAAATCCGGAGGAGTCCTGGGAGAATATGCCTCAACTCCAGAACGGAGAGAAGGCTGAGAAGGGGTAGGAAGACCCCTGGCAGCTAAAAGCTGATCCACCAATCTCACAACGTCTACCTCGGAGAGACTCCTGGAAGATCGAATGGACAACCCCAAGGGAGATTCTGGCCTTTCCAAAAAGGGAGAGGGTAGTTGACTCAAAAAGAGGTCTATGGAATGGGAGTAACTTGTCCTGGGCGGGTCTATATTAGAACACCGAAGTTTTACAACATAGAATGTTCTAATATCCACCCTAAAACAGCGAACGCTGAAAATAGCGAAGCTGCAGAACACCAATTTTTTTTCCTAGGGAAAGAATTTGGTTGGCCGTTTTTGTGGCTTTGCTATTTTCAGCACTGTGATGGAAAGTTACGGGTCGGGTTCATGTAAGTGTGCGATTGTGTGGACGTTAGGGTTAGGGCGCTGGTGAGGTGAGTGTGCGATAGTGACTGACCTTAGGGCTTGGGTTAAGGTAAGTGGATAGATAGTAGTGTATGTACAGTTTAGTGTAGGGTTAGATGTAGGATTTTAAGTGTATATGTGTGGATTTCTGTTTTTTTGGTGTGCTTGTGTTGTGTGTGTGTGCTTCTCGGAACAGTGAATTTTTTCTCAGGGAAAAAATTTGCTGTTCCGTGTGTTCGAGATTTTAAGTTTTCGCTTAAAATGGGTCGATGAATTAGCATTTGCTTTTGCAAGCTTTCGCTAATTCAATATAGACCCATCCTGGGCACATGTATGACTTTAGACTTTGCCACTGAAGGTGTGGGTAGAGTCTGCTGCAGTGCAGATGGTAAAGCTGGCACTGACCAGGAAACTAAAGAAGCCAGTGCCAACACCAGTGCCAATGGAACTGTGGAAATAGAAGCCAGTGATGAAGATAGTCATTCCGTTAACTTCATGACCTTACTCCAGTTCCGAGGAGAAAGATGGAACCGAGGACTTATGTTTCTTAGCCACTAGTGCCGTTGGGGAAACCGGCACCAAGTGACTCCTCTTTTTGTTGTGGTCGGATTTAGAGGAGGAGAAGTCTGTCTTGGACAATGCTTCTTCAAAGGACAATTTTAGCATTCCTTTTAAAATCAATTTATTACACCTCTCTACCAATGCCCTGTTACTAAAGCCCTGGCAGATCACACAGTCTTGATCTAAATGGGGTCACCCAAGCAATATATGCAAGAAAGATGCCCATCTAAATTAGGTATCTTTTGTCCACAATCTTGGCACTGTTTAATCCCAGAAGTGCCCTTTTGCTTTTCTGCCATTTTGTCGTTAAATGGTGTTAAGAGTCACAGACACACTGAACACACACACACACACACACACACACAACTGCAGTCAAAGAAGAGTGAAAATTATACCAACGATGGTAAAGAGAAATACCAAGACTGTAAAAAAGGAAAAGAAATACCAACAATGGTAATTTAGAATTACCTTAAGAGATAAGAAAAGGGGAGAGGAAGGTTACTCAACAACGGTAGCGAAGAGACCGTGAGGTATTAAGGGTAGAGAAAGCAGTCACTCCAAAGGGTACAAGAAGAAGAAATTATACTAATAACAACAAAAGTTAAAGTAGAGAGTTTAATCAAAGAGTTTAAATTACAAAATGTGGCTTAGCTAGAGAGTATCGTCTGACACGTCTTCCTATCAGACCGTCAAACGAGATCTGAGGTAATGGAGAGTCTTAGCCCGAGAGTTTTTTTGGCTGGCCTGAGCTGTATAATGGCCGAGCCGGTTCCGAGGATAAAAATAGAGTCCCATTGGTCAAGAATGAATGAAGACTGACAACATCAGATACAACAGTTTACAGAAAATTTACAGTTAGCAAAATGAATAATTTAAAAGTCCTTTAAACAGCACAGAGTATTAATGTATCTTGCTCTTCTTGACCTGTTACACCTTCTAATCCCAAGGATCTCATTTTTGAGAAAAATATGCAGAGGAGTACATCAGGAAAAAGGAAATAAAGCAGTCTACTAAAAAGATCACAAATAAAGCATATGGAAGAGACTTGAGGCATCCCGCATCCTCCTTTTCAAATGCCCAAAGTAGGACAATGGAAATGCAGCTTCATGAGACTGACAACTACAAGGGTGTGGCTAAAGGCAACCACTGGGATGTGACCCAAAAAGTCAAATGTTAGAATAGCACTGCCTCATCTTTATATGCAATTACTAATTTCCAAAATCACATTAAAGTGCTACTGCAGAACTATACAATTAACAAAACGCTGGGGTATTTGGGTAAAACAGTTGACAGCAAAGACAACAGACTAAGATAATGACACATTAAATAATTAAAAATCATACTGCTAAGATTCAGTATAAACGTAAGGATTCAGCAGTTTGCAAAATGGGCTTATTTAACAGCAGCTGAAACTAGGTTTGTGTAATAATCAATGTTAGCACAGATTCACTGCTGCAAAGAACTGGTGGTAAAACAGAAATATCAAGCATTTATAACTAGATACTTTATTACATCTAGTACAGGGGGGATAGTTGATAATTCCAAGGTGAAGTGCAACATAAGCACCTTATTCAGCTAGGGATTACCCAGCTATGAAGTAAGCTTCAAACAATGTTTTATATTCACCTGGTTCCACTATAATTTTGAAAGGTTTGAAGAAATGAAGATACCGTTACATTCAGTAATCAGCCACCATAGTAAGAAGATTTACAAGTAATTACAGATTCAAGAAAATGATCTTGCAAAGCCTTTAAGGTATAGAAAAAGTAACTCATCCAATACTAAAAGACGCTCTACACTGCGTTCACTGAAGTAGATGATTTTCTACTGCTAACCCATCAAAATACTTTAAATCTCTCTTACCATACACGCATATCAGTACATAATTACACATTCATGCCAATTTCTTTCACAAATTTTGGCACCATCACAAAGAAAAATAAATAAAAAAATCAGGTTAACCAGTGCCCTGCTGCAGACGAAACTCGAAAAGCATCTGCTTTTAAACGCAAATCTAGATAATAAACACAAATCAAATATTTTGGGGGGAAAAGAATCATGTCCATTTTCCACAGGGTACTCTCTTTAAAAGTACATTTTCTACCAAACATGACACAGTGTTTAATGATTTCCTTAACAGAGGGCCAAACCAAATAACATAAACATGGGAAGAGTTTTAAACAGATACGTAATACTCGGTGACATTAAGGAATTAAACATCTTGGAACACAAGCCAGTAATATTATACTTCAGACAGTACTGCAGCTAGATAATAAAAAGCTGAGAACTATGACAGACATCAAATGCAATATACTTGCACTCCATAAACTTCACATTAATATATAATGAACTGGCTTGACTTCCGCACTGCATACAATAAGCAGGACTGTTATATTTCTTTGGCTTCTGTTTAGGCTGCTAGAGCTAACTGACTTATTTCTGTTAAAACTGCAGTACTTAAATTCCACAATCGTCATTCCTTAAACCTCCAGTCAGATGGCTGCTCACTCCCCTCACTATACAATTGGTAGAAACAAATGCAGACCTACAATAACTGCATAAACAAATGAGCATACATTTCAGTGTTCACTCCTGACCTCACCCCCCTACCCCAATGCATCACAACCAATAATTCATGGATCCAAGCTGAGGGAAGGCATGCTGCCTTGCAGATACAGTATGTGATTTTTCAGAACTCACTTAAGGTCTGCAAGAATACAGTGAATGCTTAGAAGATATAGCACTATTAAGTCAGCCTAGAACACATTGGAAGCACCCCAACCGAACTTTAGATAAGGCAACTGCTGTTAAAATGACATTTCTATGGGGAACCAGGACACTGAATTACTCATATGTACCTGGTATGGAGATAGGACAAATGGTTTATAACACACTGTGCTCCAGAAATTAGGATTGCTGGCAACTGTGTTCAGATGTCAATGGCAGAGAGGCCCTTGCTTGACATGCTAAGTGGTGTCACTCACCCTTTGGCTAATGAGTCCTAGACCTACTTCCCACTGCAAGTGCCGAAGACCACAGCAGACATATACTCTACCATGGACCCCATTACCACAGTGGGGCAGCTAGAAAGAACTATCAGCACGTGATCAGGCTGAATGTCAGGCAAAGATATTTATTAAAATGGTGTCTGACAGAAATAGTTTTCCCTTTCTATAAGATGGGTTTCACTTCATATGTCAATTCAGAGCCAGTTATTCCACAAATGTTGACTTTGGGGCCAGTGGCTCCCCTTCGTTTCTAATGCTCCCTACAGCTACCTCCCCAACCCACTATATTAACAGGAATGCCTACTACCTGGAAGGCCAATATCCAGATGCCCAGTAAGGCTTTGATGTAACATGTCTCTTGCCAAGACCCTTGAGACACAGATACCAAAGCAATGGAGTTGCTCCAATACCACCACCAAAGACATCTGAAGTTACACCTGCCACTGGCCCTGTTTTAAACTAAGCAAACTATGTCAAGAAATATTTTAATCTACTTCTAAATTAGATTCTTGTTTCTACAGCCCATACTAGCCCTTCCCATTTTAGGATTCTATTTTTCTTTTCAGTGTCTAATACGCATTCCCATTCTGTAACCGCTAACAGAAAGAAACCATTTCTTTCCTCTAGATCTTCCACTTTTGAGGAAGAAGAAGAAAAATATTTGGTCTATGCAGACCAAAAATCACTTCCACCTTAGAATCAGACGGATACAGTATGGAAGAACATTCAACTTCTTTGGTTCATCTTCTCAAGATGTTTCTTTTTCTGTGAACCCTATTTCTAATGGAGGAAATTTATAACCTCAGGGTTAGAAAATGATCTTCCCACTTATATTCATTCTTCTAGGTCCTTGCAACCTTCCTATACCTCCAGACTTTGAAGTTGACCCTCCACCTGAGAGGCAATGCAGACTTTTTATTTTGCAGTGATGCAATAGCAGCAGAACAAGTTTCAATACCACAACTCCTATGGCTCTACCCATATATTAGGGCGGCACAGTGGTGCAGCGGTTAACGTTGTTGCCTCACAGCAAGAGGTTCTCTGGTTCGATTCTTGACAGGGGTGCCTTCTGTCTGGAGTTTGCATGTTCTCCCTGTGTTCGCGTGGGTTTCCTCCGGGTACTCTGGTTTCCTCCCACATTCCAAAGACATGCATCTGGAGCATTTCTCCCCGGGCCTTCGCTGAAAACAGGCTCTGTGGAACCTAGTCGGACATTCCCGGTCAACAAATGTTAAATAAATAAATAAATAAATAAATAAAAATAAAAATATTAACAACCATGCTGATGGTTAAAAATGCTGGACTGTATGTATTTTGTGCTGTAAATACTATATAAGCATACATACATAACACTTCACTATGTAAGCATTTCCAACAATCAACAATATCCCCAAACTGTTATTTTCCATAATACCATTTGTAAAGAGGGAGGATCCCCTTATTCTCTGACTACTCCTTAAGGAGAGGGCTGCCAGCCCCTCCCTGCAAACAGTATTACTGAAAGTACAACTTAATGAAAATGTGAATATTCAAAGTTTGTTTGCACACATTATCTATTATCTCTATGTACAGGAATACAATATTATTACTGTTTCATGTAACCCAAGATGAGACAACAGTTGATCAGTCTGTGATGACTGCTCTACCCTGGTAAACAAAAAAACAAATAAAGAAATCATTATTAAGTTCCAATGACTTAAATTCCAGTGACGTAAAAACATTATAATCAGTACTATTATTTGCATGCTGTTGTAGTCCACCATTGTGTCCCTCCAACATGTTTTTCCTAAACAAATTTGTCAGTCAATTCACTTCACTATTAAAATATAGGGGGTTAAAAAAAAATCTATGTTTCCACTAGACTGAGATATGTGAACTTGAAAAAAGTGGTGGTTGCTTCTAGGTATTCTATAAAAACTTTTCCTCTGTGGTGCCATCCCATAACAGTATCACATCATCTCATCATCATATCAATCTCTGATCTCCTCCATCCATAACCATTGAAAAATGTTCCTGCTCCCAATGGTATAGGACAAGAATATCGGTCCCTGAAGTCAATCAATTGTTATCCAGTAATATAGTAGGTTTCTTAGGTTTGATGGTTATATAAATAAGTTAATAATTATTGAATATTGGGCAAGATAAAGATGGAAGAAATCGATGTCTGACATTGACATTGGGATATATGATGTATCTACTATTATTTATTCTAAACAATACTAAATTGGACCAGTGAAAGTATATTACAAGAGGTGTGGGTTATTTTGCAATTTTTATGAACAATGTACAGACTGCCAAGCAGTGAGCAAAATCTATCCTACTACTGTAAAATATCTTATTTCTGAGGAGTATGTAGCAAAGGCAAATCTTCTTACTCTGGTGCAACAGTAATGTTCCTAAAGGGTTTGAAAGATCAGCTGTCCTAATATCTAGCCAAGCAACTGATAAGCCCTGCAAAAAGGTGTCTCTTGAACCCTGACCTTTACACCCATTAATTAATTACCAGACCCATATGGTTAAGTATTAAGATGAAATTCTGCCACAAACTGAGGACATGACCAGTGATATATCAGACGTGACTTTAAAAGAAGAATGACACAATTACTTCACAGTATTAATAAAAGAGGTAAGCACACGATCAAATGTGGGCATTATATTGGAGATGAGTTAATCAGGGAAAATACAGGATGTGCCTCAAGAAGGTATGCTTCATTCAATACTCAGTCCTTCCCAGAAGATTTGTCAGATAAAGAATGCTAAAACAAGATGTAGATCACACAGCTTTTGCTTTACCCTAGGTGCTTGGCACAAAGGGATGGAGCTCTTACTGTGACTCAGGTGACCGGGGTTTGATTAGGTTCCCCTATAAAGGGGAAAACAGGCAGAGAGGGATAGCAGTGAAGAGGCATGTCCCACTCACCTCTCCCAGGGGATAGGGAGGGCAGCAGGCACTCAGGAAGTACACAGAGAAGTGGGATTTCTCTGGTGGAGGCACAGAAAAACATTTTGCTTGCTTGAGGGGGACGGAGGCAGGACTGTTTCCTAGTAACATCCTTTGCAGAACTAAGGAATAACCAGCACTAACAGCCCACTGAATGCAAGCTGGGTATTTATTGGGAGAAGATAAGATTAAGTACAAAATCCTTGATCCACCCCCTAAAGGCTATCCAAATGCTAGCTCCTCCCAACTGACCCTTATCCAGGTGATACAGAAAGAATGTGTTGGTTTGCCAGGACTGGGTTGATGGTTACAGGCAGTGGGGGGCACACAGCATTACAAAAAATGTTGCTTTACCCACTATACAAATACCTTCAAGGGCCTTAGGGGGAAAGGGAAAACAAACAGAAATGTAAAAAGAATTGTTTCAGCCCTCTGAAACAAAATATAGCATAAGTTATTCCTCAAAGTCCTGGTCTTTCTATAAATAAAACTAGACAGCATTAGTACAGGCAGAAAAGATGCACACCAAAACATACAAGCATGGAAAGCCAGGCAGTCATTCTGTCTAAAACAAGAAAGTTCATGATGCTGGCACTATAAACCTTATTACTCTTTTGAAGACAGATGCACTCCTAGTCACTAAAGACATGCCAGATACCTACCACTACATTCTTATCCAAAAATCCCATGAACAGAACTGGTGAGTCTGTTGGGGGGACTCCATTTTGGATTTCACTTTCTTGTTGTCTGACCTTCCTAATGCTCAAAGTACTCACCAAATGCCTTACATACCTATCTGATTACCCTAAATAACTAGGGTTTCATCTACATCCATACATGAACCACTGTAACATAAATAGTAGTCTCTACAGACTTCTAAATGTAGATCAAAGAAGTGTTCCAACAAGCAAAGAGATCTACAATTTATAGAACTGTAAAGACTGCAGGTGGAACATCTGGCTGATGACTATACAAGCAGTCTCTGGGTTAAGGACGAAATCCGTTTTTTAGTCTGTCTTTAGTCAAATTTGTATGCAAGTCGAAACACGTACATGGAATATTCTGCTGTACTGTACTGCAATACAGTACAGTAGTACAATACTTACAGGATGTGATATCATAATGACATAATTTGATTCTTATTAAATAATTAATTATAACAATTGAAGAAGTTCATCAGTTTTAAAAAAATTTACAATCATATGGATATTAACTGGCACACTAAAAAAGAGATAGAGTCATGATATATATATTCAAAATTTAAATTTAAACGCCCACTAGACTTAAAAACACTGAAAGTTTAAGATCTCAGTCCGTTGTTTCAGTTTTTTTAGTACAGTACAGTAGAAAATTCCATACAAAAAACATATGTTAAACTTGTCTCTTTTTAAACTTCACATCTCTGTACTATGGGCATCACCCATGAATGTTTTCTACTCTTTCCTGAACTTTCAGACCTCTGCCAGACCTCCAGCTGTCACTTAGGACCTAGTGAACTGCAATGTCATTTGCCCATTCTACTGTACAGTACAGTAACTGCTTGAATACTGTATACTGTACAAGCCAGCAGTCTTGACCAATCAGATCACCAACACAGCAGTCTCTTGACCAATCAGATTGCTTGTTCTCCATGAAGGCAGAAGTAACTGCTCTAATGAGATGTGTGAGCAGCTTCATGAATGGGGAAAATAGAGAAAAGGAAAATACAAGATTCTTCAATCTAAATTAAGATTTGGGCAACTTTAGTAATGATTTTTTTCATGTTATTTCCGACATTGCGGCAGCCCATTCTTATTTATGGGTTGCCCGCATGTCGGTTGTCTGTAACCAGGGGACTGCCTGTATTTTTACATAACTTATTTATAAATATTTTGGTAGTCCAAAACACAGAACTTTGTCCGCTGTCTAATTCTTCAGCAGCAGCTGCCTCCTTCCAGCTGGGCTCTACTGATCATTTTTAGCAGTCCACTGACTCACTTCCTTGGGTTTATTTCTCCTTTACCCCAGACACTTTCAGTTCTGAACCAATATTTTATTTTTCCTGAGCTGTGTAGCTCTGCACTTTGGTCTTATTTTTCTCATTGTTTTGGTGTTCTTTGGGTGGGGGGGGGCTAAGGGCTTAGCAATTCTAACTCTATAGAAACGTCCTTAACATTACACAATTGGTTAAATAGTCAAATGTGTTTTTTTAATGCTGTACATCACTATTAATCAGGATGATATTTGACTAATAGTTGTGCAATAAATTTCAATTACAGACTAAAGATACAAATAAAACAGTGATAATATTTGGTATTAGCAGACTGGAAACATATTTTTATCTCCAATGCCACTTTACTAATTTGTTTTTTGTGACTTTACTATCCTGCTCAAGTTCATTCCACTCCCATAACCCCAATTCTTACCCAGTCCAACACAGCCAAAACTTGTATATCCAAACCTTCACTTATCTAGACAACTACCCAATTAAATCAAACATCTGAATAACAAGTACGTAAACTCCCTCCTCGACTATGAATTAACCATTTACCACAACCTCACATACTCTCACTCTCACTCAGCCATGGCCTTTCTACACCTAAAAACCCTTATAATGCTTTCTTCCCTAGCCAGCCTGGCCATCCTTCCCAATCACATCCATACAAACGATATTCATCCACCACAGACAATCACTTTTTCAACTCTACAATCTATCAACACAAACATAGCTTTAAAACAAACCTTATTAACTCAATCAATGGGATTTCTGCAAAAATTAGTACCTGAACACTTAAGAATAACATCAGTTTTCTTATAGTAGATGTCGATTTATTCACCCGCATGTCACACAATGTGGACTTATAGTATTTTCGCAAAGCCCTTATAGAGTATGGAGGATTAGATGGGAGAGAGATTAGGTTTATTATGGAACTAATGGAAATGATTTTGCAAAACAAATTTGTGAAGGGGGATTCTATAGATAAATTAAGGGAGTAGCAACTGCGATGGCAAGTGCCCCCATTTATGCTAATTTAACTATGCTTACCTGGGAAAAGTGTTTATTTTTAACGCCCCCTACAATTTTTGTTGGGATTTTTATTACAGGTTTTTGGACGCTATATTCATCATATGGGGAAAGAAGGGGTTGAAATAAATGCATTTTTGAAATATATATCAGAAACTACCACTTTTTTAAACTATTCCCATGATTACATGATACAATCTACTCACTTTCTGGATGTGAAGTTAGAGACTGAGAAGAACAATTTTGTTTCCAGCATGTACAGAAAAGTATTTTTTCCAGTTCCTATCTTCACGACAAAAGTTGTTGCCCAAGACAGTGAAAAGGGATTTGGTTAAAGGGCTGTTTATATGAGTGGCAGGAATGGTATCGAAGGATGAACAATTTAAGAATGAAATAAAAAGCATGGGAAAGATGTTAGTAGAGAGAGGTTCTCCCCAAGAATTATTGTATGAGATGTCTAAGGACAAAGGCTTGAAATATAGCCCACGTTTAAGTAAACACACACCACGGTTGATGTGGATATTTCCAAAGCATGAAAATGTTATGCCAATCTTACATGACAATACATCACTAATTAAAAGATTATAAGAAACAACTGGTTGATTTTTAAAACAGATGAGGATATAAATTGCACTGTGGAGGATGCCCCGCAACTTATTTCTAAGAGAGACAAAATATAAAGAGAATCTTAGAAAGAAATAGAACTGCACCAGTGAATGTGAAAAGGCATTGGGGGGGGGGGGGGTAATTATTACTAAAACCACAAAGTGTGGGAAGTGTAACCAGTGCCATTACATTACTGACAAATAATTTACTATGTTAATAAACTACTGCCACTCCAGAATAACTTTTATAAAACGCAACTGTGACATGAGACAATTAGTTTATATTGCAACATGTAAGAGATGCCAATCATTCTACACTAGCAAAACAGAAAGGAGTTTGGGTAAGAGAATGTACGAGCACTTGTATTACATCAGGAAGAAGAACAAGACCAGTGCCTTATTTAAACATTCTCTGCAATGTGACTGTGAAACTTGAATTTGGAATTTTAGAAAAATACCTTTAGACATCAGAGGTGGGGAAATGGGAACAAGAATAGAATATAAAGAGCTTCCATGACAACTTAGGTCGGATGGCACTACACCCCCTAATCTCAACAATCAAATTTCAGTTTATCCTGTTTTAAAGATGAGAGTAGCAGCGCCATGACCAAGTTTTAAGAGTTGTATGCATGCTTAGCATTTTATGGATTAAAATACTTAAGGCAGGTTAAGTTTTTTAATGTACTTGTCACTTTAAATTTATTCAGATTTAATTGATGTTCATTTGTACTTATTTCTTATTTAAACCTGCTGTAACCTTGTGACTTTGTTCTGAAGAGGTCCCGAGGTGTAGGGACAAAGCGCTAAACCTATTTATTGTTTACAGATTAAATTATTTAACCACCCAAATTCTACTGTTTGTAACAAATATGTTGGATTTCTGTTGTTACTGTTTTGCATTTTATTCACTAACAAAACTGTTGGAGTTTTATAGTCCTAGACCTTTTCCCCTGAGACAACATGAACACACTGTTTTGTTCTTCACAAGCACTGCCTTGTTTAGTCAGGATTCCTTCAATTAATGAAACAAAATAATTTCTCAGCTACTACGCAATCTATCAGGATCAATGACATGAGCAAGAAATTATCACAGATTTGAAACTATTTTATGCATATTTATCTTTTTTGCCCAAAAATCTACATGGTAAAATTTGGAGGACTTGTTGAATGGGCTATATTGTAATGTAAACTCCTTAATTTCAGTCACAAGATACTTTAATGTTTGTTTTTCTTGTGGGCAGCTCCATAATGCTTAGTAAAGTACAAGCCTCCACACTTTTATAAGTAGACAGATGGCTACAGCTGCCATGAAGCCACAACTGTCAGCATGAGTAACAATTTCTCTCCACAGGAAGATTTCTTGTCAAAAATCAGAACTTTTTTTTAGCTGATACACCAATGTCTGTTATGATCATTTCAGAGAACAGTACGTTTTCATCTAGTTCCAGCAGGCAAATGATTCATGGTTTAGAAACAATGCAGCTGATACAGTTCTGGCAGAACTTGCTATTGTCATGAAGTGGTGGCAGTTCGTCACAGAGTGTGCCCTGTTTACCCTTTGCAAGTGACTAGTTAAAAGAATGCATTCTTTGACACGACTGTACTGTGAGATGCATGTCTTAGGTAGTTTGAAAACCATCTTCAGAGACAGTTACTGAGATAAGCACTGTGCAAAGACACATTACACAGCCTCTTTTATTCTTCACAGCTCACTGCAATAATAGTCAAGTAAGGGCCTTTAGTTGAAAACAGTAATAAAGTGTTCTCTGTGTGCAACCCTCACAGTTTGTGACAAATGAAATAGTTTTTAAATGGCAGTAACACCTCTACCAAGTGTGAAGTCTATCCATGTTTTGTCTGGAAATACAAATTACCAACAATCATTTTTAAAAGCCATAGTCCGATGTTATTGAGTACTCTTCATTGGACTCTAGTAACTGAATACTAAAATAAATAAACAACATAGTTTTCTTTTTTCTCCACATTATGAATACCATATATGCAAAAAAGCTCAAAATAATGTATTTACTTCTGCAACTATTTGCAATGTCAGATGAATTAGAACGTGTAGATTATTACATTATAAATATAATTATTAATCAGAGCCCAGATTAGCTGAAGACCTGGAAATAAAATTCCCAACATAACCAGAAAACAGCATTTCTAAGTTCCTAATAAAGCCAATATTTTAACAAAAACGGACATCACAATTTGCATTAGAAAGAGACCTGTTACAGTTTCTACTTTTTACTTTTATTTCTGTAATAAAATGTCCCTGTTTTGTTGCCTAACTGAAATGTCAAATCTTCAGAGATTGAATGCTATAGTTGTAATATCAGTACATAGATATTCAGAACTGTGCTGAACAGCTCCTGGCATATATCTAAATTCAGTTAATTTTTTTGTCTGAAACTTGCTAG
>NC_056730.1:191571072-191616072 GCF_019279795.1 Protopterus annectens
TTTCCATGGTGCTTATAGCAGAAATGAATGCAGTGGCCTATCCATTTTGAAATGGTTTGCTTTGAAATAGCTTTCTTCTCTGTCCCTGCAGCAAATGTCACCAGTAGTTGTTCAGATTTCCTTTGAGGTTTGGTCCTGTCCAAGTAAAATCTAAGTTATATGTGCACATCTAAGGAGTGCAGTATCCGTTCCCCTTTGTTCTGTGGGTTAGGAAAGAAGGTAGGCAAATGAATGGACTGATTTAGAGCCACACTGGATACCACCTTGGGCATGAAGGAGGAATTGGTTCTGAGGGACACCCTGTCTGCATGAAAGATGATGAAAGGCTCCACAGCCATAAGGGCCTGTAATTCAGATACCCTTCTTGCAGAGGTGATTGCTAAAAGGAAAGCGGTTTTCCAGGAAAGGAATTTTAAAATCTGCAGTAGCAGCTGGCTCGAAAGGAGGAAGAGTGAGTTTCTCCAAGACAAAGTTAAGGTCCCAGGCTGGAGTTGCAACTCTCCTGGGTGGCCTTACTTTTTTGGCCCCTCTGAGGAACTGCTTGAGCAGTGGGTGAGAGAAGAGTGGAGGCTCTGTGCTGTAATTAGCTGAAATGGCTGAGGCATGAATTTTGATGGAGGAAAAGGACAAGCCCTTATGAAGCATCTCAGTCAAGTATTGTAGAATCGGAGATAAATTGGGCACTGCTGCGCTCATCCCTTGAGACTGATTCCAGGTACAAAATCTTTTTCATTTTGCAGCATAAGATTTTCTAGTACTAGACCTCCTTGCCTCTAAAATGAGGGGTGGTAAAGGAGAGATTAGGTAATTAGCCAGGCTGCTAGGTTCAGGGTTTGCAGCTGAGGGTGCAGAATCTGATTCTCCTGCTGAGACAACAGGGAAGGAGTCTAAGGCAGGTGCCATGGGGCCAAGCGTGACACACTGCGCAAGAGGGGTACACCAGTGTTGGCGTGGCAAGTCTGGTGCAATTAAAATCGTCCTTGGCTTGTCCTGTTTGATCTTTAGTAGTACCTTGGAGAGCAGAGGCAGAAGGGGAAAGGCATAAACTAATAGGTTTTTCCAACTGAAGGATACAGCATCCACTTTCCAAGCTAGCCTGTGGGGAATCCTTGTGCAAAATGTGTCCAATTGATGGTTCTTGGGGGAGCCAAACAGGTCTATAGCTGGGCTCCCCCTCTTGCTTGTCAACATTTTGAAAATCATTGGTTTTCATAGGTTTATGTGGAGGTTGGCATGATGGTTGGTTCCATTTGCCCTGAAAACACAAGTTGCCAGGTGAGCCTCCCATGCATAGTCTGATGCATCTGTTGTTAAAATGGGCGGCAGAGGGTAGTGTGAATGGTAGTCCTCTGTTTTGGTGGCAGGCCTCTGCCCACCAAAGGAACTCTATGCATAGGCAAGGTATGATAGGAATCATTGCTTCTAGATCCTGTGAATGTTGACACCATAGGCTTTTGAGATACCACTGTAGTTTCCTCATATGCAGCCTTGCATATGGAATTAGAAGAATGCAGGAGGACATAAACCCCAAGGCTTGCAGTATTTGCCTTGCATATAGCTGGGTTTTTGTGGCCACTTATTTGAAGTAGGTTGTCAAATGAATCCGTTTCTCTGGCATGAGGAAAGCCATCTGGGAAGTTGTATTCAAGCTTGCTCCCAGGAATATAATTTGTTGACAGGGTACCAGGTGTAATTTCTTTTCGCTTATGGTGCACCCCAGATAAGTCAGCACCCTTTGAACAAAGGCCAGATGATTCAAAAGTATGTCCTGGCTTTCTGCCTGAATTAGACAATTGTCCAGGTATGGCTATATTTGAATATTTCTTTGCCTGCAAAATGCAATGACTGGAGCTAGGCACTTTGTGAATACCCTGGGCGCAGTAGATAAGCCAAAGGGCAGTGCAGAGAACTGATAGTGCATGCAGGCTGCTTTGAAGCATAGGTATCTTCTGCAAGACTCCCTGATAGGGATGTGCAGGTATGCTTCTTTTAAGTTTAGTGTTGCTAACCATGCATCGTTGCCTAGCATAGGAAGCAGCTGGTGAAGAGTCATCATTTTGAATTTTGGAATCACGGGAAAGGTGTTTAGAGTAGAAAGGTCCAGGATAGGATGCCATGTATTGCCTTTTCTGGGTACCAGGAAAAGTCTGGAATAGAAACCTTGTCCCTTTTCCTCTTCTGGTACCAACTGAATAGCCCCCATGCTTAAGAGAAAGATAACTTGATTTTGGGCCTCTGCCCACTGATTTGGGGGTAGATCTGGCCACCCGCGTGGTGTTGATAATGTGTGGAAGTGAAATCTGTATCCTTGGGACACTATATTTAAAACCCATTTATCCTGGGTAATGAGTTCCCAGTTTTTGGCCTGCAGACCAATCTTTTCGCCTAAAGCATTCAGTTGGGAAGTGCTTGGAAGTTTTAAAGGCAAGTCAATGAGATAGTTTTCCATAGGGGGGAGTCTTACTACTCCCAGATTTGGGTGCGGAAATCCCCCACTGCTTAGTCTTGTGTGTCCCCTGGGACTGAAATCTGGGGTTTCTGCTGTGTCTGGGTTTGGCTTGAAAAGACCTGGAAGGGGCTGGAAAGGACCAATTCTTAGAGGGCCAATGCCTACTAAATCTAGGAGACTGAACTTGCAAGAAATATTTAACAGTTTGCATAGATTTAGCTTTATCTTCCATCTTTTTAAGAACTTCCTCAGCTTTGTTGTCAAACAGACAGTCCTGATTTAAGGGAGCATCCAACAGTTTAGCATTAACATGATCAGGCAAAGATTGCTCCTTAAGCCAAGCATGTCTTCTGAGCACAGACCCAGTAACAGCAGCCCTGCAAGAGGCCTCTAATGAATCAAATCCACATTGCAAAGTATGTTTACCAACCTGTTCAGCAGAATGCATTAAATCCTGTAATTCTTTATTTTCAGCACAGTCAGGAATCAACATAATTTTCTGTTTAAGCAATCCAATAACATGTTGTTGATACATTAATATATGAAACTGGCAGTTTAAAGCCCTAATGGCGAAGGTTGGAGAAGTGCAAACCATCTTACCCTATCTATCCAGCGCCCTGGAGTCTCTATCAGAAGGGGTAGGATTTTTAGCAGTAGAAGCCTTAATGCCCTTGGGACCCTGTGAAATAGCCTCTGGATCCACAACAGGATTTTTAAAAAGAAACTTGTGTGAATCAGTAGCCCTGTAATATCTGTCAGGTTTTCTGGGAGCAGGAGGCAAAGAATCAGGGGCCAAACTAGATTCCGAAAAGAAGAAAAGACAGCAACTAGTAAATCAAAACAAGGCTGTACAGTTGCCACAGAGGACTAAGTTTATTGAAATAAATAATCCACAATCAGGAAAAAAAATAATAAAAAACGGAGCAAAACACACACATACTAAGCGCTTTCACCCGTCAAAAATATGGGCATCTTCAGAGTACTAAAAGCTTTGTTCAAATGCACTTCAATTAAATATACTTATTAATTAATTAATTAATCAATTAATTAATTAATTAATTAATTAATTAATTAATTAATTAATTAATTAAACAACGCCCCTAATAAAACAATTGGTCAAGCAATAAAGGTAATAATCAAGCTGTTCACTTCAAGATAGTAGTATATGAAAATACACTTATTGTGTGCCTAAATCAACTTAGTGAATCAAAATGTAGATTCAAATTCTGTACAAAATGATGAACTTATAAAATAAATTCCTCTATTAATTAAAATCAATAAATAAAATTGATAAGATCATTTACATAATCAAAGTAACTGAATAGTAATCAAAAAAAATATCATAAATATATCATATAAATATAATACATTGTTAAAAATACTACAAAAAAATTAAATAATGAATATGCAATGTAATAAATAAACAATGAAATATATATATTCTGTATAGAAATGATAATCATTTATATAAAAAGAAATAGGAAATGTTTAAAATTACATTTACAGTATGACTTGTATTTCAAAATACTTGAAATTGAAATATGTTCATTAATGCCTGGTGCATTACTGGCATTAAGTCTCAATTGCCATAAGCACTCTTTAGCTTCAAGTAAATTCCTATCATTCCTATCATCCCCTCCCTTGTTAATGTTATAAGGAATCCTATCGATAACAAAAAATAAAAATCTCTTAAAATCTTTTACATTTAAGGCTATGTGTATATAAAGAGTTCATCTTTTTTTTATTTTTTATATCTCTATTGTGCTCCATAATACAATCTCTAAGCTTCCTAATGGTTTTTCCTACATAATATGCAGGACAAGATATACAGGTAGCCAGATATACCACCATTTTTGTGTTGCAATTACAGTAACCTGGGCATTTGATAGATCTGCCATAATTCTATACCACTGCATAAGGGCCATCATTCACGTATTTCAAATCCTACAGAGACCGCATTTACTCATTTTGGACATCTTGTACAACTGATTATTATTGTTACTCTCCAAATATTCTTTTAGATTCTTGCCTCTGCTATAAGTGATCTTAGGATAGTTACCTAAAATATTAATAAACTCCACCTTATTGGTAAACACACTAGCCCATGTCTCGTGTAGTATGTTAACTATTGAAAAAGAGGCTTCATTGTAAGTTAATATGAATGCATCCTTTTTGTTCGTAATTTTAATATTAGTTGTTTTCGATGAGGCATTTTCTTGTCCAAATTTAATGATTGGTTTGTATAAAAGGTTCCTTTTAACCAGTATCTCATTCCTCACTTTATTGAGTAATTTCTGAGGGTAGCCTCTGTCCATAAACATCATTATCTATATTTATTGATTTACTAGATTCCGAAAAGGCATCATCAACAATGTTTAGTACAGGAGGTATAGCTAAAGGCCTATGCTGAGGCAGGAGTAAAAAAATTCCTAAGCCTCTTTTTTGAATCAGAAAAATCCTGGCTTTCCCAGTGGAAATGCTCCCTTAGAGTATGTAAGGTTTCACGAAAAGAAAAATCCTGTGGAGGGGGAAGCAGAGGGAACAGAGTCCTCTGCATCAGAATCCTCATAAGTAGATAAGGGCATATCTAGATCATCAGAAGAATCAGAAAAATCAGAATCCTGGTCAGAAGATTCATAAACAACTTCAGTCCTAGGTCTCTTAGAAGGGGGAGGTTGGCTTCCCCTGATGAAAGTTATAAGATCTTCAGCCATTCTTATCATTTGCTTTTTAGGCATAGAGGCCTGAGCATGCGGCCTGGGCGTCGGTTTCTTAGGCATGGTTCGAGATTTAGGCCTAAATGAAAAAGGAGGCGTCGGTTTAATATGCAAGTCCGTAGGCCTGAATACACCCTCAGAAACGGTGCCTGCACAGCGGCTCCGGACCCATCCAAGGTAGACACATCCGCAGGTTCCACAGTTGAAGCATCTTGTGGAATACCGGACTCCAAGTGGGTCTCAGTAGAGGCCTGCGAATAAGAAGTAGCGGGTATCAGGGGCTGCGAAAGCACCTGGCAACTGGCTTAGGAGAAGCGTCGTCGGCAGCTTTGGACCTAGGCGGCCTGTCTCTGTCTTTATCTTTGCATTTTTTTCTGAATCCCGGTAGTTGGATAGCTAACCGATGACATTTCTGGATAATTAAACCAAGAACCAAAATATTTAGAGGCGAAAATATACCGACGACGGATAGTGTGCTGATTAAATAAAGCACAAAACCGACAGCAAGGTACGTCGTGGTCAGGGTCCAGGCAAGGAATACAATACGAATGAAAATCTTTGTGAGGTATTTGCTTTCCACAAGTAATGCAATTAACTTTTACTGACATCGGTAAGGAGCAAGAGAAAGTTTCTCCAATGGGGTACTTGGCTTTAGTTGAAGACCTCGGTTCTGAAACTCGAAAATGAAAATTTCAGGAGTCGGCCGACCGGCACTTGCGAACTGCTTCTGCTTCGGACACCGCACGGCAAGAAAGACGGATGTAATGGCATCGGCTGCATGTTTTATACCCCTGATGTCATGGAAGAAGGGACAGCATCCGACGCAGGACCCAAGACTTTGTTAATCAGGCAAACTGAGAGCTACTGCAAGCAGATAACCCGAATGTAATGACGACAACAGTGAAACACAAAGAACATCTGGAAGACGCCAAAGGGAACATGTAATGAACAGACAGCATCAGGAAAAGTAAGTATTTTGAGGAAAGGCTGGTGGAGTGACTTACCATCATATGAAATCTTGCTAAGGTACAGTTTAAGAAAGTGAATTCCTTTACATTTTATGCACATGGGTAGAAGGCAGCAGATGGTGGCCAGTACAATATGGCAGGTATTACTTGTACAGAAGGCATGCAAATATACTATGGAGTTTATAAAGTGATAACTTCTATGCCAGGTAAGGTTAAAGATGAAAGACTCTGAATGCTAACATGCAGGAGGGATTGGATGGAGATACTGAACACTGATTGAGATTTTAAGTATTTTTCCTCTGTTTATTTGCTAAGTTTTTCTGCATAGTTGCCTAGTTTGAGCATTTTCTGGCTTGTTAAACTTGATTTCTGCATTAGTAGCTGTATTTAGAGCACAACCAAAAGCTGTTTACTGAATTTCCTGTTTGCACTTAATTTTAAAATCGTTTTTTTCTCAAAACTTGCATATTTTCTGTCTTTGGCCTAGCACTCTTGTGTGGGGTCATTTTTTTTTTTTTTTTTTTTTTTGAGTACAGTAAAAGCTCAGCACTTGTCTTAAAAGCATCTTCTTTTCAGGTTTAGCACTTCTGTATTATACAAAGTCCCTCACTAGCGAACCCCCCCCCCCCAGGAGTACCCACTTCCTTACTAAGTCCTCTCTTATTCAGTTACACCCCTAACTTCTTAATTTCTCTAGCATGTCGAAGGGCCAGATGCTGGCGTCCTCCCCTGTCCAGTTGGTGAATCTGGGAATATTGAGGCAATGTTACAACTGCCTCATGTACACAGACAACCCTCTCCTCCTCCCACATAACACAAATACTTGCAAGAGATGCAGCTATTTGGCCAAACTGGAGGCTGAGCTCTCTCAACTCAGGACTGGCAAGACCAGACAGGAGGAGAAGGCAACTACACACACCACAAAACCAGTCTCACATAAAGCTATCACAACAATGAATCAAACACATAAACACACAAAGACATACTCGGAGGCTCTGAGCAAAAATTTACCTAAACAGCAGAGGCCTCCAAAGCAGACACCCAAGCAACTGCCACCTCATGACACACCACAGGCAACACATAAACCACAAAATCAGTGTGCAAAGCAGTCACAGCCCTTAAGGCCAAATACAACACCAAACATACTTGTCATAGGTGACTCCATAGTCAGACACACTGACGTCCCACTCACCAGGCTGAATAAGGAGAGGGTCACAGTAAGCTGCCTATCGGGCGCTAGAATCCGCCACATAACACAAGCACTGGTCACTCCACAGCAAGTACAAATATGACACAGTCATTGTCCATGCTGGTGTGAACGACCGGAGACGTACCTCCCTGGACTACATGAAAAGAGACAGAGGAGCTCTCTGATTATGTAGCCCAGGCAGGTATGACCCTGATCCTGAGCAGTATCCTTCCTTCACCAAGAATGATGCCACAACATAGAGACAAGATGATCAGCTTTAACAATTGGCTTAATTTCTGGTGTCATTCAAAGGGGATCCAGTGTCTGTCTGCCTGGGATGACATGCTTGACAAGCCACGCTGCTTTGCAAGGGACGGCTTGCACCTATCACCCCTGGGATTCCGGATATTGGCTAAGGCTTTTGCCACCCCCATAGTGCCTTTTTTAGGCAAGGCTCAAATTCTAAACCTACCACCCTAGAAAACAAAAATGGGAAGAAACTGAGGGTAATGCTGCTCAATGCCAGAAGTCTAAATCTCAAAATGCACGCACTCGAGGCCCTTCTCAGTATGGAGAACATTGATGTCTGTGCTGTAACTGAAACCTGGTTCAAGGCTCCTGAGAGCACCCCGGCACTATCAGGTTTTACCTCATATCATGCGTTCTGGCCCCAAAACCCGGACCACACCAGAAAAGGAGGGGGTGTATCCATATTCATCAAGGATACCCACACCTCCAGGTTGGTGGCAACGCACGAAGCATCCGAAACCATCCAGGTGCAATTAACCATAGGCAAAACTGCTCTACAATTTGTAGCATGCTACAGGCCACCCTCTCAAACTCAGGAACCCCACACAGCCTTCCTGAAGACACTGGAGGGTATAAATGTATCTCCAAACACCATTATATTGGGTGACTTCAACTAACGGAATATAGACTGGGAACATTACTCAAGCCCCAACTTTTTAGCCCAAAGGTTCCTGGAGTTCATAAATTCAAATGCTATGGAACAACTAGTCACCGTTCCCACAAGAGGACAAGAGGAGAAAATATACTAGATCTCATCATCACAAACATGGGGACAAAATGCTCCACACCGGAAGTATATCCCTCATTGGTGAGATCAGATCATAAACTAATCTCACTGGAAATTCACATCCCGCCCCCACCCCAAACAAAAAAGACCACAGTGAAGAACTTCTCTAAAGCAAACTTCACACTACTCAAGACTGGTGTGGTATCCTTCAAGGCCCCTGAGCCAGTGGAAACCACAACCCAAGCTGCGGAAGCCCTTACAAATGCCTTCTACGAACACCTCCAGGACTGCATGGATCAGGCAATCCCTAATAAAACCAAGACTCTTTCCACCAAGGGCAAACGTCCAGTCTGGTGGACCCCAGCCATAAACAAACTTTACAATAAGAGGAGAAAGCTGTTACATGATAGAGCAAAATCCATAAAAGAGAAGACACCCTTGATCATTATTAGTAAAACAATACGAGCACTCATAAAATCATCCAAGGCCAACTTTGAGAGAAAAATTGCCATAGATTCAAAAGACAATCATAAGGCCTTCTTCAGCTATGTTAGAAACCTGGGTGGAATCTCCCAGATATGCTCAGAATTAGTCCAAAATGATACAAAAATCACTGAACCCACAGACATTGCCAACATACTGGCGGACAGGTTCAGTGCAAACTTCACCCCCTCCCCCCCAAAAGGAGAGATAACTATCCCAGCGGAGTGTAGCCTCCCAGACATCTCAAATGCGCAGGTAAAAGCTGCTCTCTCTAAAGCTAAAAACACAGCATCAATGAGACCGGATGGTGTCCCCGGCTGTGTGCTACACGAACTCGATGAGGAACTAAACCCGCACATAAGGCAGCTGTTTAATCTTAGCCTTACCACAGGATACGTGCCCAAGGAGTGGTGTACAGCAACTGTGGTCCCACTCCACAAAGGCGGTGCCTCTACGGACCCTGGTAATTACCGCCCCATAAGCTTAACAAGCCTGGTCTGCAAAGCTATGGAGAGGATCATAATGGAACTCATAAACAAAGACATAGGGGACTTGCAGACATTGGACCCAACCCAGTTTGGCTTCGTCAAGGGCAGATCATGCCTTTTGAACTTGATCGACTTCTTCGAAACAGTTACCAAGGCCATTGATGAGGGAAAGGCAGTCCATACAGCCTACCTTGACCTTGCAAAAGCTTTCGACACAATACCCCACTCAGGTATTATAGAGAAACTTACCAGCTTAAATGTAAACCCATATGTCACAAGATGGGTTGCAAACTGGCTAAAGGACAGAACCCACAGGGACAGAGTTGCTGGCACCATGTCAGACTCCAAGCCGGTCACAAGTGGTGTCCCACAGGGCTCAGTCCTTGGCCCCCTGTTGTTCGGCATCTACTTCTCAAAAGTACAGGCAAACATAGGAGGACTATGGCTGACAAAGTCTGCAGATGACTGCAAACTGGGCGCCATAGTGGAAAGTACATCGGACACAGATATCCTTCAGAGGGGTCTCACGGAAACTGATAGCTGGTGCCAGAGCCATGGCCTGAAGTTAAATGCCAAAAAATGTATAGTCATACCCTTTGGGAAAAACAAGGTAACCCCAAGCTACCATATAGGTGGCAATCCACTAAGCACAGAAGAGGTTATCAGGGACCTGGGGACCCAGGTTGACAGTGGCCTTTCTTTTGACACTCACATTGCTAAAGTGGTTAGAAAGACCTTCTACATTGCCCACCTGATCATGAAGGGATTCACATCCAGATCAAGTGAGGTCATTGTTCCCCTGTACTCTTCACTTATCAGACCAATGATAGAGTACAATGCCCCATTCGGGATGTATCTCACCAGACACCTGCAGCAATTGGAGAGACCCCAAAAGTTCCTCACCAAAAGGATAAAGGGATTCCAAAATCTGTCATATGCTGCCAGACTGAAGAAACTCCAGCTCTATTCAGTCGCATACCGTCTGCTCAGAGGTGACCTGTGCCTGACATACAAGGCCATGTCCAACCCGGAATTAATGGACATGCTCCACCTCAAAAAATTCAAATCTACCAGATCCACTAGAGCAAGCGAATTAAACCTTAGCACGGATATAAATAAGACATGCTGGAGGGATAGATTTGTCAATCAGAGACTCCCTATGCTGTGGAATAAAATCCCGGTCCATGTGAGGCAGAGCACCTCGCTGGCTCTGTTCAAGAGAAATCTTGACCGGTGGATGGGAGATCATAGGTTTACCCCGGGAATCATCTCTGTGTCACTGCTGGACAGAGGCAAAACAAACTCATGGGCACAATATTTTTTAACATAAGGGGTGGCGTAAGCCACAAAACTTTGGGCTAGGCTTATAAATGCCTTAGGGCAGATAGCCTAGTATAAACCTATGAACCTATGAACCTATGATGAATTGCTTGGGAGGTACATCATTGGCACTCTGGTGGCGATGGGCAGTGGCTTATCACTATCAGGATGAGAAGGCTTGGAGGGAGACACTGTCTATAGTGGCAAGTTTCAGTATGGTGTACATTCTAACTGAATTTTTTTAAAACACAGGATATCGAAAGCTGTCAAAATGACCCTCACATAAACCACACAAAACATTAAATTCAGAAACAGAATAAGCAGACAAACTCTGTTGAAATAATCATAGCTCTAGCTTAGCATGTTATACCTGGAATGCTGACTTGCAGTCAAATACACACACTAGCTGACTCATCCTTCTGCAGTTAGACTAATCTCACATAAAATAAGTGCAGAATACTTTAAGACAGCATGCATTACACTATAGGGATCAATTCAAGTTAATCCTAAATTTGCATAGTACATGCAGGGCAGTGATTAAGTTCCAAAACTGGAAAAATAACAGGCTTGCTAAGCACGTTTCTAATGTCAGAAAGTGCTTAACAAGCTTTTATTAAGCACATGTAACTCCTGTTATGCTCTAACCTCACCAGAGAGCTTAGATGGCTATCAAATGCATAAAGGCATGTGTGCTTCACATCTTTGAAAATTGTGAAACACTTTGTGATGTGATGTAAAACATACAGTGGTTAGGAACTTAGAAAGACAGATTTAGCTTCTGGTCAGTGCCTCTTTGGCAGCGCAGTCTTTCAAGGGTTGTCAAAGCCATGAAACTGGGAAATATTTCTGCTTACACTTTTTCAATGCAAAAAGTAGTACATCAGAGATCTTGAAGCTCCGTGCACTGCATAGGTTCAAAGGACGATACAGGCTGTTGTCCCGGAGGCCCTTATAAGCCTAGCCAAGACTTTCACCCATGTTCCCACAAAGTCAGCATCTGTTTTCCCTGTCCAGCAGGGACACAGGTGGGATTCCCAGGAGTTTATTTTCCTTTTCCCATGCAGTTGTCCAGGTTCCTCTTAAAGAGGGCTAGTGAGGTACTCTGCTTGACACGGAGAGGGAGTGTATTCCACAGATGGTGGAGTCACTGGAACACAAATCTATCCTGCCAACAAGTTCTATTAATGTCACAGACCAGGTTGAGGCCATTCATGTGGGTTGGGCGAGTGGAGTTTGACTTACAGATATGCAGCAACTCCATCAAGGCTGAGTCTGAGATGGCCTTGTATGCCAGACATAGGTCACCTCTGAGCAGTCTATACGAGACTGAGTAGAGGCTGAGCAGTCTATACGAGACTGAGTAGAGGGACAGGGCTTTTAGCCTATCTGTATAGGATAGTTGTTTGAGACCCTGGATTTTCCAGGTCAGGAACCTCTGTGTTCTCTCCAACTGCTGCATGTGCTTGGCAAGGTACATGCCAAAGGGGCCACAGTACTCGATAATGGGTCTTGTAAGGGAAGAGTACACAGATGTTATGACCTCGCTGTTCCTGGATGAAATACCCTTACTTATGAGGTGGGCCATGTAGAAAGCCTTCTGTACAACCCAGGCAAAGTGGTGGTCAAAAGTCAGATTGCTATCAACCTGGGCACCGAACTTCCTCACAACTGACCGCGTACTTACTATGTTGTTATTAATGTGGTAATTAGTGGGGACGCCATTTTCCCCAAAGGGGATAATGATGCATTTCTTGGGATTCAGGTTAAGCCTGTGCTTCTGGCACCAGTCATTAGTTTGGGTAAGGTCCTCTTGGAGGATATTCACATCAGTAGGGGAATTTATGACAGTGCCCAGCTTGCAGTCATCTGGAAACTTGATCAGCCACAGACCACTGGTTTTGGCTTGCACCTCAGAAAAGTATATCCCAGACTGTAGAGGTAGGGATAGACTGATCCTTTAGGTACACCATTAGTTAAGGGTCTACTACTAGAGGTGGCTTCCTCTATTTTGACGGAGTGGGTTCTATCAGTGAGCCAGTTAGCTACCCATCTGGTAATATATGGATTGATGCCGTTTATCCATTATGCCTGAGTGGGGAATAGTGTTGAAGGCTTTGGCTAGGTCAAGGCAGGCGGTGTGCACCATCTTCCCCTCATCAATGGCTTTGGTGACTGTTTCAAAGAAGTTGACCAAGTTTAACAGGCATGACCTCCCTTTGACAAAGCCAAACTGTCTGGGATCAAGTGTTTAGAGGTTGCCAATGCCCTTGTTTATAAGGTCCATGATAATGCGTTCATGGCCTTGCAGATTAGGCTAGTTATGATGATGGGCCTGTAACTCTCTGGGTCAGTGGACACTCCACCTTTGTGTAGATGGATGACAGTTGCTGGCCTCCATTCTGTTGGGATGAAGCCGGTGCACAGGCTTTGGTTGAATAAGGTGTCTAGTGGTGCTGAGAGCTCTTGCCTGAGTTCATGCAGGACCCAGCCAGGGATGTTGTTGGGTCCCATGTAGGCTATATTTTTTGCCTTTGAGAGCACATTAATGATCTGCTCCCTAGTGATGAGGGAAGTGGGGCAGGTGTCGGGGATGTCCTGGTTTACTGATGGGCAGGACAGGGGCATGGAGTTTTCACCAGCAGGTTGGCTATATCTATGGCATTTGTGTATGTGGTATTCTTGACCACCAATTCAGAGCAGATTTTGGTGTTACCTTTGAGATTGCTGACGTATGCGAAGAAGGCCTTGTGATTGTCCTTAGTGGATGTGGCCAATATGGACTTGAAGTTAGCCTTAGAGGATTTCAACAGTGACCTTATTTGCTTGTTCAGACAAAGGAGAGATAGCTTCCAACTTGGCACTTGCTCCTTCTTGGTCCTGGACAGCAATTTTTTTCCTTTTATTATAGTCTGTTTATTGCTGCTGTCCACCAGACAAGTTTACTCCCTTGAGGAAGATAATTTGGTCCTGTCAGGTATTGCTGAGTCCATGCAGCTATATAGATGCTCATATAGTTTTCTGGTGTAGGCTTGAACATTAGTGCTTGTTGCAAATGAAGGCATGGTGGCTGTGAAGCTGCTTATACCTGCTCTCCAGAGAATGTAGTCAGCTTTGGAAAAGTTTTTTTGTTTGACCCTGGCAAGGGGCGGGGGTCATGGGAGATGGTGACTTTGAAACTGATTGCTTTATGGTTAGATCTTACCAAGGAGGACACTACAGAAGTGCGACAGTGGCTACTCATGTTAGTTAGTACCAGGTCCAGGATATTTTCACCTCTTGTGGCGGTGTCGACCAGCTGATCAAATGAACTGGCATTGACGAAGTCGAGGAATCTCTAGGCATTCATGTTTGAGCTAGAATAGGTCTTCCACTCCATAGTTGTGTAGCTAAAGTCACCCACGATCAGGGTAGAGGGTTGAATCTTGATGGATTCAAGTAAGTCCAGACAGGTGGAGTGGGCCTCCTGAGTCACGGTTGGGGGTCTGTAGCTAGCTATGATTTGAACAGGTGTTTTGTCAACAGTTAACTGCACCTGGAGTGTCTCCTGTGCATCATACTGTTTGACCAGCCTGGAGGTGTGCATGCCTTTGATAAATATTGAAACTCCACCTCCTTGGTTTTGTAGCCTTCCATTTAGGGTCTGAAAGTATGGTAGGACAAGTAACCTGGTAAGGCTGGGGTGCTCTCCGCAGCTTTAAATCAGGTTTCAGTGACTGCACAAATGTCAGCATCTTCCAGGGTGAGGAATGCTTGCAATTAGTGCAGTTTCATGTTATGACTCCTAGCGTTTATTAGCATGTCAAAACATTTTATTTAGAAGAATTTTTTATGGTGGTAATTTTGTTCTCATCACTTTGCATAAAATGGGCACTATGGGGGAAGCAAGAGCCTTTACCAGAAGCCTGAAACCCATGGGAGACAGATGAAGGCCATCTCTGGCAAAGCATCGTGGTCTGTCAATCATGTCCTCCCAGGCTGTCAGGTACTGGATCCCCTTGGAATGACATCAGAAACTAAGCCAATGGTTAAAGTCAATAATTTTCTGTTTGTATTGAAGCATCATTCTGGGTGACGGTAGAATGCTGCTTAAGGCTAGGGACATACTTGCCTGGAACACATACTCAGCCAGCTCAATCATATCTCTCTTCATATAGTCCAGAGAGGTAAGTCTCAAGACATTCACAACAACATGGACTATAACAAGAGTCATAACAGTACCTGTCGTTAAGAGACATGAGTGAGTGAGTGATATGGCAGATTCTAGCACCTGACAAGCAACTTACAGTGACATTTCCCTTATCTAGCCTGGTGAGGGGCACATTTGTGTGTCTCACAATGGAGTCTCCGATGACTAATATGTTGGGTTTGTGGCTGGGCCTTAGAGGCTGTGAGACATAGGCAAGTGTACTATTTGTGGTGCTTGGTGTGGTGGGTTGTGATGTGCGTGCGTGCTTTTGCCTCAGTGGTCTCTTTTGTTTATGTATGTTTTTGTTGAGAACCTCCACATATGTAGGAATGTACTGTACAGGTGTGGGTCATGTTAGAGGTGTGGTGTTTGTGATGTTTATGCAGACAACCTTCTTAGTGCCAGATGTACTGGCTTGTGATTGAGACAGCAAGGATTCTAGGTTCTTAATGTAACTGCATCTCTCACATATTGTGTTCCTAGGTGGTAGAAGAAGAGGGTTGTCCATGTACATGAGGCAGTTGCTACACTGTCTCAGGATGCCCATATCAACTAGACTAGCAAGAGAAATCACAGGAAATTGTCTGACCATGGTTGTCAGAATCTGTGGAAGAGAGGTCAAGGATGGCAGAGTGGGTGCTATCAGAACAGAGTACCTAGAGGTGTGAGTAGAGCTAGATAAAATAAACACAGTAGTTGCAAGGAAGGTCATCAATTACACAGTAGTGCAGGTAAGGGAAGAAATGCAACTGAGATACCTCACAATGTCTTAAAACAGGGCAGTGGCAGTACACGATGAGCAAACAAGTGCAACGCCTTACAAATACAGGGTATAAATACCAGAAAAAATGGAACAATCTAGAAGATCAAATTACTACCCAATCCTGCTAGCCCCTGTACTTTCAACCAATCACTCGTGCTCAAGAAGGTCAGGTAACCCTGTTACTCTCACTAACAGAGAAGACAAGCCGCTGCCAGCGTAAGATGGCTGCCAGAAACACAGGAAACTCAACAAGCAAAACAACCAGGCCTGGAAACAGCAGGCCTCTATCCAAACTATGCTGACTAGAACACAAAAACCTCACAGAAAATGCACAGAATAGCACAGATAGAGGACTCACAAATGGAAAATACAACTCTCAATATGAAAAAGCAGTTTACAGTTAAGTAATTCAATAAAAATGCAATTACAGTAATGAAACACTATCTTAGCAATGGAAAATACAGTTAAAACAGTATAAAACAGTACAAAATGCAATGGAACAGTAAAAAAGCTTTGTAACAGTGCAAATGTAGTAGATTAGCTATACAGCACAACTATAAATGTTAATTAAGAAGTGCAATTCAATGAAATAAATGTAAAAAAAAACGTACTCTGCTCTTGGAACCTCAGGGAATTTCTGCTATGTCACAGTGATGAATCACCACTCCTCAGCCTGGTAAAAACAAGCACAGCCCCCTGCAGACACAGTTTAAATACCAGAAAAGATGGAAAAATCTAGAAACTCGAATTAATACCCAATCCTGCTAGCCCCTGCACTTTCAACCAATCACTCATGCTACAGAAGTTCAGGCAGCCCTGTTACTCTCACTAACGGAGAAGACAAGCCCCTACCATCATAAGATGGCTGCCACAAACACAGGAAACTCAACAAGCAAAACAACTAGGCCTGGATACAGCAGGCCTCTATCCAGAGTATGCTGCCTGACTAGAACAAAGAATTTTGATCAGATTTCTGACCATAATTACTTGCTTATGTCCTGCTGACATGCACATCTTGAACATGTGAGCATGCTGGTTTTGATCATAAATCCAATCATAATCCTCTGTATTAAGCATTCTTAGGCTTTTTTTTTTTACATAATAATTTCTGTATGTATTCAGACAGCTTTTTAAGAAATGTAATTCTGGTCCTCTGTTTCATCAACAGGTCACATATACCTATATGGTTTCTTCACTGACTATCCGTACCTGATGATTTCTGTTGGACACCAAGTCTTCCCTTCAGGACACACTTCTTGCTGCACTAGTTCCTTCTTGGAGACACGTCTTCAGGAGCTTCTCTCTGCATTTCTCATCTCTCAAAGGCCATCATCGGGCAACATCTTCAGTGCATATACTGATTTGTCATGGTTTCCCTGAATATTGGGTGTGGTTAGGTGAAGCAGTGCATATTGTTTCACATCTAGATTCTGCTTTATGTCCAAGGATCAGTGATGGCCAACTACGACCTGAAAAGTACAGTTTTGTACCTACCATAAATGTAGATGTTCGAGGATCCCCATTGCTGCAGTCCTTACTATTGGGTATAGTCCGCTGTCCAGTCGGCCCGAATACCAGAGATTAGACTGACGCCAGAACGTCAGGGTACTAATGCGCATGACCGACGTCATATCCTCAGTCTTTTCTTGCCCCAGATGTCAGAAGACCCTAAAAAGACAAGGCCCAAAATACCTGCACCAAAAACATGTACAATATATACAAGAATATATACAAAAATATCAGCATGTAACCTCACCTACACAACCACCCCTAAACACAGAGGGGAAGGAGAGAGGGTTGAGCAATGGGGATCCTCGAACATCTACATTTATGGTAGGTACAAAACTGTACTATGTTCTTCGCCCCCATTGCTGCAGTCCTTACTATTGTAGAATCCCAAAGCAGAGGTAAGGGAGGCTGGCAAATCATAAAGAAGCAGGAGCTGACAACATGCCTTGCAAAACAGCTGTGGCAAAACCAGCCCTAGACTTAGAGTAGATAGGAAGGTGATAATGCTTAGAGAAAGTATGCACTGAACTCCAAGTAGCTGCCTCCAAAATATCCTTAGTTGCCACCCCTTAGAAATGCTGTTGAAGTGGCAGTAGCCCTAGTGGAATGAGGCCTAATCCCAGCTGGAATCTCCTTGCCATGATGGGAATAACAAAATGCAATGCAAAACCCAATCCACCTAGAAATAGTTTGTTTTGACACAGGCTTGCCCTGCGAACTCAAAGCAAAAGAAACAAACAACTGCTGAGACTGTCTAAAATCCTTAGTCCTGCTTAAATAATAACGCAATTGCCTATGTACATCTAAAGTGTGCAAAATCTTTTCCCCTTTATTTTGGGGGTCTGCATAAAAAGTAGGCAAATGAATAGTTTGGTTTAAAGCCACACTAGAAACCACCTTAGGCATAAAGGAAGGATTAGTACGTAATGATACCCTATCCTTATGGAAAATCAAAAAGGGCTCTACTGCCATAAGGGCCTGCAACTCAGACACCCTTCTTGCAGAAGTAATAGCCAACAGAAAAACAGTCTTCCATGACAAGTATTTCAATTCAGCAGTAGCCGCAGGCTCAAAAGGTTGTAGAGTAAGTTTTTCCAACACAAAATTGAGATCCCAAGCAGGAGTAGGAGCTGGGTCTTATATTCTTTGCCCCTCTAAGAAACTGCTTGAACAAAGGATGCGAAAACAATGGTGGGTCACAATCATAGTGAGCTGAAATTGCTGCAGCATGAATCTTAATGGAAGAGAAGGACAAACCTTTGTCCAATAACTCAGTAAGATATTGAAGAGCCACATTCAAATTAGGCTCAGAAATCTCCAAATTCTTTGCTGTACTCCAAATTAAAAACCTCTTCCATTTTTCTGCACACTTTCCTTGTACTAGGTCTTCTAGCTTCCATAATCACATTTAAAACTTGTTGAGGAAGTTGAGACCTGCTGTGTTTCAACACAGAATATGCCAGGCTGTTAGATGAAGTGAGTGAAGCTTGACATTGAGCAGATGACCGTCCTTCTGAGATAACAGATGTGGAATCAAAGGTAAAAGCCATGGAGGCTTCCTTACCAGACTCCTTAGTAGTGGGTACCAGTGTTGCCGAGGCCAATCTGGAGCTATTAAAATCATCCTTGGCTTGTCTTGTCTGACCTTTAAGAGCACCTTTGGAAGAAGAGGCAGAGGTGGAAAGGCATACACATGAAGATTTTTCCAACTGAAAGAAAGAGCATCCACTTTCCAAGCTGTGTGATGAAACCCTTTGTGCAAAACTTTGGCAGCTGGTGGTTTAGTGGAGAAGCGAACAGATCTATGTCTGGAGTTCCCCATGACACTGTCAATTTCTGAAATACATGAAGATCCAGTTTCCACTGTGGGGATCCATGATTTGTCTGCTTAACACATCTGCTAAGGAGTTCTGTGCTCCGCAGAAACCTTGCCTGAAGAGTTAGTTGCAAGCTGAGCGCAGTCTCCCATAAAATCATTGCTTGCCTGCATAGAGGATAAGAATGTGTTCCCCTTGTTTGTTGATGTACCACATGACAGTTGTGTTGTCTGTTAGAATCAACACCTGCCCTGGAAGAAGTAACTCCTTGAAAGCCATTAATGCAAACTGGACTGCTAACATCTCCTTCATGTTGATATGTAGATGCTGTAGTCTGGCAGGCCACTTGTCTTGTATCCACTTTCCATTTAGAGGAGCTCCCAAGCAATGTCCGAGGCATCTGTCGTTAAAATCTGACTCGCCTCTGGCCGGGTCACAGAGAGTCCCTTGTTTAGGTGACATTCCTGAGCCCACCACAAAAATTCTTTTTGAAGGCAAGGTATTATTTGAATGACAGTGTCCAAATCCTGGCAGTGCTGTGTCCATACATTTTTGAGATACCATTGCAGCTTCCTCATATGCAGTTTGGCATTGGGAAGCCCCAGAATACAAGATGCCATGAACCCTAATGCTTGAAGGACTGTCCTTGCAGTCAGCACGGACTGATGAGATAGTTGATGGAAGTAAAGGGATAGATTCTTTTGTTTGTCCGGGGTTAAAAAGGCCATCTGGGCTGCTGTATTCAGTCTCACACCCAGAAAGCACATGTCTTGAGAGGGTACTAGACTGGACTTTATTTCGTTCACAGAATACCCTAGGCATCTTAGCACTGCTATAACATATTCCAGATGCTGTAGAAGGTCTTCCTTTTCTTGAGCCAGAATCAGGCAGTCGTCCAAGTAAGGATAGATTTGAATTCCTTTTAGCCTGAAGTAAGCTATCACTGGAGCCAGAACCTTTGTGAACACTCTGGGCGCAGTAGATAAGCCAAAGGGCAATGCAGAGAACTGATAATGAGAATTTCCAGCTCGAAAACGCAGATACTTCCTGCAACTTAGTCTTATAGGCACATGAAGGTAAGCTTCCTTGAGATCTAAAGTTACCATCCAGTGATCTTTGCCCATCAGAGGTAAAAGCTGTTGTAACGTCAACATCTTGAACTTTGGAATGTCCAGATAAATGTTGAGGATAGATAAATCCAAAATTGGTCTCCACGTGTTCCCCTTCTTTGGTACTAGGAACAGGCGGGAATAAAATCCTAGGCCCCTTTCTGATACAGGGACTGGCTGAATGGCCCCTATTTGGAGCAACAGAGAAATTTGCTTGTGAGCCTCTTTCCTTTGTGGAGGAGGAACGTCTGGCATGCCTTTGAAAGGGGGCAATGTATGGAAATAAAACCTGTAACCGTGGTGAATGATATCCAACACCCATCTGTCTTGAGTGATTAAATCCCAATTTTCTTTGAAAAGAGACAGTCTTCCTCCCAAAGGAGCTGCCAGACGAGAATCTACTGGTAGCTGAAAATGCAGGTCATTGGGTCTGTTTACGAAAGGACTGACCCCTGCCCTCACCAGAAGTCTGAGCAGGTGAACTCCCTGTTCTAGGTCTAAAAGAACCTTGAGCTCTGCCCCTACCACGTCTAGACCTACCCCTAGACTGGGAATCATAAGCAGGATATGTCCATCCCTTAGTAGGCCAATTTCTACTAAACTTCGGTGGCTGCACCTGCAAAAAATCTTTAACAGTTTGCATAGACTTAGCTTTGTCCTCCATTTTCTTTAAAACTGCTTCCACAGGCGAACCAAACAACACATCAGACTGTAAAGGAGCATCCAAAATCCTTGTCTTAACATGCTCAGCTAAATTCTGATCCTCAACCAGGCATGCCTAAGAACAGAACTAGTGGCAGCCACCCTCGAAGAAGCCTGTACAGCATCAAAACCACATTGCAAAGAATGCTTACCCACTTGTTCAGACACATGAACTAAATCTAGCAACTCTTTACACTCAATACCTTCCGCCAAAGCATCCACCTTAGATTTCAGTTGTGAAAGGAGATAATTTTGATATTTTAGCATGTGAAACTGACAATTCAACGCCCTCATGGCTAAAGTGGAAGAAGTATACACTTTCTTTCCCCATCTATCCAAAGCCCTTGCCTCTTTATCAGTGGGAACAGGATTTTTAACCACAGAGGCCTTAACACCTTTAGGCCCCTGAGAAACAGTTTCTGGGTCCGCCCTAGGACTCTTAAACAAATACTTATGAGCTTCGGGCACCCTATAGTACCTATCAGGTTTAACAGGAGCAGGAGGCAAAGAGTCAGGGTTCAGGGAAGCCTCTGCAAAAAAGTCTTCCACCACATTCAAAACAGAAGGTATAGCTAAGGGCCTATGCTGGGGTAAAAACAAGAATTCCCTAAGCCTTTTCCTGAATCAGAGTAATCCTGGCCTTCCCATTTAAAGTGCTCCCTCATGGAATGCAGAGTCTCTGAAAATGAGAAATCCTCAGGAGGAGAAGCTGTAGGAGTGGAATCATCCACATCAGAATCAGAATAAGGAGGATACTCCTGCAAATCTTCCGCAGAAGACTCAGAAGCCTCTGAACACTGTTCAAAACTATCAAACTCGTTCCACCCTAGGCCTCTTATCAGGAGGGGCATAGAACCTCTAATCATAGTAATCAAATCTTCTGCCATTTTAAGCATATGTTTCTTAGGTACAGAACCAATGCTAGGAGAAGCCCCCACTGAAGCTGAACTTGGCCTACCTCTCAAAGAAGTTTTGGCAACAGAAGGAGAGGCTCTAACTACCTTGGGAAGAGAGGGAAGAACATTTACCTGAGAAGCCCCTCAGCCTGGCCTACCTCCTGAGAAGGCACATCCTGTAACAGTAAAGTTTCTGCCTGAGACTCCATAGAAGCTCCTGGCAAAACCTCTGGCTCCACTGAACCTTCTAAAGAACCGACGTCCGGGACTGCCGGTTCATCAACCCTAGGCTTCGCTGTTTTGTCCTTGCGCTTTTGAGAAGCGGGCGCGGAGCATCCGACGGCATTTTATAATTGCAACGCTTCCCAAACACTAACCTGGCACAGTCTAACCTCCTCTTACTAGTGCGTTTGTTAAACCTAGCACAAGAGCGGCAACCAACAACGTCGTGCTCAGGCCCTAAACAAGGTATACACAAGGTATGGTAATCCCTATGAGGTATCTGTTTCCCACAAGAAATACAGTTATTCACTTTTTCTGACATCCGTTAAATACTGAGGCAAGAAAAACCAAAATGTTTAGCCAACTCTGAATCGGTCTGAAACTCCGGAAATATTTCAGAACGCCAACCTGCACTCGCAAAACTGCTTCTGCATCGGACCATGCGGCAAAAAAGACTGAGGATATGACGTCGGTCGATATACCCTGACGATTGACGACAGGACGCAGCCCCCCGACGTCAGCCATATACTCTGGTATTCGGGCCGACTGGACAGCGGACTATACCCAATAGTAAGGACTGCAGCAATGGGGGACGAAGAACATCTTCTAATTTTGTTTGTGATGGTTTGTTTCTTTTGTGAAATAGTCACAGTTCCTCACAGGTCACAACCAGTGAAGGCTGAGCTTTATAAAACTGTCCTAACAGGTCATGTCCAGTGAGGGCTGGGCTCTATAAAACAGCGTCTGTCTATCCAACATTACAGAAGAATACTGGATACTACTAGTATTTGTTTTCCATGCCTGTGAAAAGTAATATAATTTCAATCCACAGACTGGCTACTCGCAGCACTTTAGTCACTTAGCATGACAAAGGGCTATTTGGGACCAGTGTGCTTCACAAACATCAAATCCTCAACCCCACTGGCAGGCTGGCAGCATGGAGCTGTTGGTAATATATATAACCCCATGTTCAGTAGTGGTCTAGTCAGAAACATTTTTTGTGTGTTTAAATTTCATAGTGTTATTACCCTCCTTTGCAAAGACTGACAGTAAGATAAATACCCACAAGCTGCAAAACTTCCATTTATTATTCTATTTATGGTCCAAAAGTACCAGTAAGGGGATTTTTTCAGAGTATGGCTCCAGTTGTGATAGCCTTCCTTCTTTAGTTTCTGACGTGACATGCTCATGGCTACCTTAATGATAGCTTAGTTTCTTCCAGATTCAAAGTGCTATACATATGCTATGAATTTTTTTAACTAGGAGTGTTAACATATTACTTTAATCATCACGGCTGTGCACAGTGCATACTTATAATCAACACACTTGTGAAGAGTGCATACATCCCAATTTAACTTCTCTGGCCACAGTAAGTTGTAAAAATGAACAACTTCAGGTTTATGAAGCTATCAGTGATTCAAATAACAAATGTTGCTGTGGTAACATTTTCATGCAGCTGTTGTAAACTTATATTTATGTTATAGTTTGCTAATACTGGGACACTTGGAAAAAGGTACTTCTGACACTGCTACAGGTATGCTTGGTGAAACTGGCATGAACTGCTACTAGAAACCTAGGCAATTGTGAACATATTCTCCACAACTAGATTTTGTTGTTGGACTGGATAGCGATAAGTACAGCACTTAATGCAACTGTGCTTCTAAAGTCGCTGGTACTGTAGTAACATGATCAGGCTGGTGGTGCCACCTCCTTTATTGCACAGCATTTTGATTAGGGTCCAGTGTTCTTTACAGCAGTCACTGGTCCTTGGCCTGCATTTGGGCTCAGTATGAATATATGTATGTGAACTGTCTCCTGTGTATTCTGTGGGATGTACTTAAATAGTCCCTATTGAGAACCCCTGCTTGATGGACACATGCAATGAAATGTTGTGCTCATCAGACAAGTCACAATAAATGTTCTTAAGCCTGCAGCATAAGGGAGATTATTTTCCTTTGTTATCATTTTCAACTCCTAACACCTCAAAATCAGGGAGATTCATATCCTATTGTTATGCCTCTGTATTGCTGGAATTCATCATAAATGACTATATTGTCAATATATATATACATATATCCCACCTTACACCTCAAAAAAAAAAATGGAGGCGCCCTTGTGGCAGTGGCTACTTCAGCTCTGCAAGGACATGCACAGTTTGTCCTATTCTATGTTTAAATTAAGAGAAAAAACTAAATCAGGGAAGATTGCTAACAGTAAGTTAATTTATAGCAGAGACTATTCTGGAAATTCAATCCTCAGGCTTGCTGTGTAACAGGTTTGATGAGCTGCTGCCTGTGGGATCTGTGATGCTTAAACACTTTTCCAGTTACAGGTGCTGGCAATCTTACTAAAACATGGAACAAAATGCCTGGTATGTGCAGAACAGACATTTTGGATCCTGTTAAGAGAAAGAAACAAAAGAGGTGTGAGAGAATGTGCAAAAGAGGATCTAGGGCTGGAATCATTGCAAGGCTAAAAGTAAATATCTACAGGCATGCATTTCCATCCATCCTGTTGGCAAATGTTCGATCACCGGAAAGCAACATGGATCTATATAAGGCTGGAATTATCTACTCAGAACAAGGTGAGGAAATGCTGTGTGCTTATTTTTACTGAGACTTAGTTAAACTCTAACATTAATGACAGCGCAGTCTATGTCGAGGGGCTATCACTTTTTAGAGCAGACAGAATACATTCTCTCAGTGGTAAGTCCAGAGGGGGAGGTGTCTGCATATACATCAATAACAACTGGTGTGCCAGTTGTGAGATAGTATCCTCACACTGCTCAGATAATCTAGGGTTTTGTCACCGAAATGCAGACCCTTTTATCTACGCAGGGAATTTAAAAGCATCTACATCACAGCTGTCTACAGTCCTCCCACTGCTAATCCAAATGAGGCAATGACCACATTATACTAAGCTATAAATGAACTGAAAAACCAGAATCCAGACTATGTTCATACAGTGGCAGGTGACTTTAATCAGACCAACTTGAAAATGGTTCTGCCCCACTATTTGCAATATGTGGACTTTGCAACAAGGAAGAAGAACACACTAGGCGAGGTATTCAGCAATGTTTGCATTTAAGGCAGTGCCTTACCCACACCTGGGAAACACTGACCACCTCTCTATATTGTTACTACTAGCATATAAACCATTGCTACCTAGAGGGAGACCAACAGTGAAACAAGTAAGAGTACAGCCAGGAGGTGCAGTCTCAGCACTCTAGGACTGTTTTGAGAGCACAGACTGGAGCCAGTGCATCAACCTGGACGAGTACACTGAGGCAGTGATAGGCTACATCTTGAAATATGTGAATGACGCGACAGTCAACAAAATGTACAGTTGTGTACACTTACCATAAATGTAGATGTTCGAGTGTATTCACTGTTGCAGTCATCACACTTGGGTTATCTGCCTGCAGGTAGCCCTCAATCAGCCTGAATACCAGAGTCATAGGATTTCTGCATCAGATACTGTCACCTTTTCCATGATGTCAGGAGGTCAGGGGTATAAAACATGCAGCCGACACCATTACATCGGTTTTTCTTGTCACAGATGTCAGAAGCCCCCAAAATAGGAAGCAAATTACATGGTGTGGAACACCTCCAGTAAAAAGTAAATACCATAGTCATAAGATATGGCCAAAAATAGGATAAGTAGAAAGTCTAGAAAAGTCAGGGGGCTGGAGGGAGGGTAACCAGGACTGCAACAGTGAAGACACTCGAACATCTACATTTATGGTAAGTGTACACAACTGTACTATGTTCTTTGTGTTTCACTGCTGCAATCATCACACTTGGGTTGATTCCCAAAGTTGAGTAAGGGTGGAGGCAGTCAAGAAGTATTAAGGCTGACTAGGAGGCCTTGTAAGACTGCTGTGGCAAATCCAGCTCTGGATTTAGAAATGACAGGTAAGTGGTAATGCTTGGTGAAGGTGTGTACAGAACTCCAGGTTGCAGCTTCCAGGATGTCCCTGGTAGGGACTCCCCTGACAAATGCTGTAGAAGTTGAGGTAGCCCTAGTGGAATGAGTTCTGATCCCCTGTTGGGTAGGTTTTCCATGGTGTTTGTAGCAGAAATGGATGCAGTGTGCTATCCATTTGGAAATGGTTTGCTTTGAAATGGCCTTGCCCTCTGCCCCTGTAGCAAAGCTGACTAGCAGCTGGTCAGATTTTCTGAAAGGCTTAGTCCTGTCAAGGGAGAACCTGAGCTGTCTGTGCATGTCCAAGGAGTGCAGGATCCTCTCCCCTTTATTCTGAGGAGTAGAGAAAAAGGTTGGTAAATGGATGGATTGGTTTAAAGCCACACTGGATACCACCTTGGGCATAAATGATGGGTTAGTCCTGATGGAGACCCTGTCAGCCTGGAAAATAATGAAGGCTTTCCCAGCCATTACTGCCTGTAGCTTAGACACTCTTCTTGCTGATGTGATGGCTAGAAGTAAGGCTGATTTTCAAGAGAGGAATTTTAACTCTGCTGTAGCAGTAGGTTCAAAAGGGGGAAGCGTGAGCTTCTCTAGTACAGAGATAAGGTCCCAGGCAGGGGTGGAAGCTCTCCTCGGGGGTCTTAAATTGTTAGCTCCACTCAGGAACTATTTGATCAGAGAGTGAGAAAAGAGAAGTGGCTCTGTATTGTAATGAGCTGAGATGGCCAAGGCATGAATATTAACTGATGAGAAGGAAAGGCCTTTGTGGAGCAGCTCTGCTAGTTAATCTAAAATTTGAGGTAAGGAGGGCACGGCTGTGTCCTTTCTTAGAGACTGGCTTCAAGAACATATCTTTTCCACTTTTCTGAATAGGATTTCCTAGTACTAGGCCTTCTGGTCTCAAGGATGACATCCAGCACCGGTTTGCTGAGGGTTGTTGGTGTTGTGTTCAGAGAATAATCCAGGCTGCATGGTTAAGTGTTTGCAGCTGAGGATGCAAAATCTGTCCCTCCTGCTGGAACAGCAGGAAGGGGGTCTGATGTAGGTGCCAGGGTGGCACTGCTGCCAGACTGCGTAGGAGTGGGTACCAGTGCTGGCGTGGCTAGTCTGGTGCAATAAGGATTGTCCTTGGTCTGTCCTCCTTGACCATGAATAGTACTTTTGAGAAGAGGGGCAGAGGGGGAAAGGCATAAATTGAGAGGTTTTCCCATGTAAAGGATAGGGCATCCACTTGCCATGCTTGTCTGTGGGGATTTCTGGTGCAAAGTTTGTTCAATTGATGGTTTTGGGGGGAGTCAAACAGGTCCACCTCTGGTGTCCCCCACCTGTTGATTAGAAGTTTGAATGAGTTGGGTTCCAGTTTCCTTTCGTGTGGGTCCAGTAGCTTTCTGCTTAAGTCATCTGCCAGTGAATTTTGTTTGCCTGGCAGGAATTGAGCTTGCAGGTGCACTTGGTTGCTCAAGGCTGTGTTCCACAGGGCCATGCCATGGCTAACCTGCAGAGTGGGTAGGAATGAGTTCCCCCCTGCTTGTTTATGTACCACATAACTGTGATGTTGTCTGTCTTTATCAAGAGTTGTCCTGGAAGGCAAAGGTATTTGAAGGCTGTCAGAGCATTCTGTACAGGTAACATTTCTTTTTTGACTGATACACAGGTGAATTTCTCCTGGGCTACATTTGAACTGAATGCATTTGCTTGCCATGTGAGCCCCTCATGCACAGTCTGATGTGCCTGTTGACAGGGTTTGGGAAGCGAGGGGTTGAGTGAAAGGAAGTCCCTTGTTGTGGTTGTAAGTCTCTGCCCACCAAAGGAACTCTGCCCTTAGACAAGGAATGATAGCAATCAGTGTTTCCAAGTCCTGAGAGTGTTGACACCGGACACTTTTTAAGTACCACTGAAGTTTCCTCATATGCAGTCTTGCATACGGAATTAGTAGAATGCGTAAGGCCGTGAACCCTAGGGCTTGCAGTATTTTTCTTGCAGGTAGCTGGGCCTTGGTGTTTGTCAAATGAGCCTGCTTTTCTGGAGTGAGGAATGCCATCTGGGAAGTTGTGTACAAGCTTGCTCCCAGGAATACAGTCTTTTGGCTGGGCACCAGATGTGATTTCTTTTCATTGATGGTGTACTCCAAAGAAGTTAGAAGTCTCTTTACAAATGCCAGGTACTGAAGTAGCAAATCCCGACTATTCGCCTGAATCAGGCAATCGTCCAAGTACGGGTAAATTTGAATATTTCTCTGCCTGCAGTATGCAGTGGCTAGAGTCAGGCACCTTGCGAATACCCTGGGTGCAGTAGTTAAGCCAAAGGGAAGTGCAGAGAACTGATAGTGCATACAGCCTGCCCTAAAACGTAGATATGTCCTGTAAGATTCCCTTATGGGGGATGTGCAGATAAGGTTCTTTTAAGGAGTCCTTGGCTAGCATAGGAAGCAGCTGTTGTAGTGTAAGCCTTTTGAATTTTGGGACCACAAGGGAGGTGTTGAGAATGGACAGATCCAGGATAGGGTGCCATGAGCTCTCTTTTCTGGGCACCAGGAACAGTCTGGAATAAAAATCCTGTCCCCCACTTTGCTCTATTGGAGCAGGTTGTATAGCCCTGATACTGAGAAGAGAAAGTACTTGCTTTTGAGCCTCTGCCCACTGGTTTGGAAGAAGGTCTGGCAACCCACCTGAGGTTGACAGTGAGTGGAAGTAGAATCTGTATCCCTGGGATAAAATACTTAGGACCCATTGGTTCTGGGTAATGAAAATCCCATTTTTTTGCATGCAGGGCGAGTTTTCCTCCTAGGTGTGCAAGTACTTGGGCATGGCTGGGAAGAATGATAGACAAGTCATTGTGAACTTTTTCAATAAGGGGGTGGCTTACCACTCCCGGTTTTAGAGGTGGGAGCACCACATTGCTTAGATCTCTGCATACCCTGAGACTGTAATCTTGGTGGTGTGTTGTCCCTGGGTTTGGACTGAGAAGGCCTGGGAGGGACTGGAAAAGACCAGTTTTTAGAAGGCCAATGCCTACTGAATCTAGGTGGCTGTACCTGTAAAAAATCTTTAACAGTTTGCATAGCTTTAGCTTTTTCCTCCATCTTTTGAAGAACGTCTTCTGCTTTTGTGCCAAACAAGCGTTCCTGGTTTAATGGAGCATCTAGCAGCTTTGCTTTGACTTGGTCTGGCAAGATTTGTTCCTTCAGCCAAGCATGCCTTCTCAGTACAGACCCAGTGACAGCAGCCCTGCAAGATGCTTTCAAGGCATCAAAACCACACTGCAAAGTGTGTTTACTAACTTGATTTGCAGAATGCATTAACTCTTGTAAATCTTTATTTGCTGCACAATCTGGAAGCAACAACATTTTTTGTTTAATTAGTTCCATGATATGCTGCTGATACTTCAACATGTGAAACTAGCAATTTAAAGCCTTTATGGCAAGAGTTGCAGAGGTATATACCTTCTTACCCCATCTGTCTAAAGCTCTAGAATCCTTGTCCGAAGGGGTAGGGTTTTTGGCTGGAGTGGCCTTAATACCTTTAGGCCCCTGGGAAATGGTCTCTAGAACCGCAGTGGGATTCTTAAGGAGAAATTTGTGGAGTCAGGTACTCTGTAATACCTGTCAGGCTTTCTAGGTGCTGGTGGTAAAGAATCAGGAGTAAGACTAGATTCAATGAAGACATCATCTACAATATCCAGGACAGGAGGTATAGCTAGAGGCCTGTACTGTGGCAAGTCTAAAAATTCTCTGAGTCTCTTTTTGGACTGTGGGTAGTTCTGGCATTCCCAGTGGAAATGCTCTCTTAAGGTATGCAAGGTTTCACCAAAAGAAAAGTCCTCTGGAGAAGAGGCAGAGGGAATGGAATCCTCTGCATTTGAATCCTCATAGGTAGATAAGGGAATGTCCTGGTAATCAGAAGGATCAGAGTCATCGGACTCATGGTCTGTAAAATCAGAAGGAAAATCAATAATTTGTGTTATAGAGGGGGAAGGCTGGCTTCCCCTAATTAAAGTTATAAGGTCTTCAGCCATTCTAAGCATTTGCTTCCATGGCATGGGAGTGTGAGCATGCGCTTTGGTCATCGGTTTTCTAGGCGTAGCGAGAAATCTGGGCCTGAGAAACTCGGAAGTTTTAGTCAAAAATGAAGATGTCAGTTTAATGCAAACATCGGAAGGTTGAAATACACCATCAGAAGCCAGTGCCTGCACAGCAGACCCTGACCCATCCAAGGTAGAGACATCCGCAGCTTCCATAGTCGAAGAAGCAACTCACAGTATACCAGACTCTGAATGGGTCTCAGCAGAGGCATGCGAATCTGTAGAAGCAGGTATCAGGGCCTGCGAAGGCACCTCACTGAGTACCGGCCTATGCAGTCTGTCCCTGTCTTTATCCTTACATTTTTTCAAAAGATCGGTAGTCGGATGGCTTATCGAAGCCATCTTGGAATACAGAGAACAAGAGTGAAAGAATTTAGTGACAAAGATAGCCTGACGATGAATAGTTCAGGCATTAAAAAAGGCACAAAACCGACAGTGAGAAACTTTGTGGTCTGGGCTTAAACAGGCGAAACAGAAAGAATGAAAATGTCTGTAAGGTATTTGCTTTCCACAGGCAAGACAATTGTTAACTTTTTCTGACATCGGTTAGAGCAAGAAAAAAGATCCCCAACAGGGTACTTAGCTTTAGAAGACTTCAGGTTTGAAACTCGAACAGCTTTAAAAGACTTCATGTTTGAAACTCGAACAATGAAAATTTCAGGTAGCAGCCAACAGGCACTTGCGAACTGCTTCTGCTTCAGGCTTCTGCATGGCAAGAAAAGCTGATGTAATGGCACTGGCTGCATGTTTTATACCCCTGACGTCCTGACGTTATTGAAGAGGCAACAGCATCCAACGCAGAAATCCCAAGACTCTGGTATTTGGGCTGACTGAGGGCTACCTGCAGGAAGATAACCCAAGTGTGATGATTGCAACAGCGAAACACGAAGAACATCCATCATCACACAAGCCAACCAGAAACGCTGGTTGATGACAGAAGTGTACGAGCTACTGAAAGCAAGGAACACAGCCTTCAGGTCTGAAGACAGGGAAGCCCACAGAAAAGTCAGAGCAAATCTGAAAGAGGGACTGAAGGAAGCAAAATGCTCCTATCGCAGAAAGATCCAGAGCTACTTCTCAGACCAAAAATACCCAAGGTGCATATGGCAGAGTATCCAGTCCATAATGGACTACAGACCCCTATCTTTGCAATGTCAGGACGACAAGGAATTCTTAAATAAGCTGAATATCTACTTCAGCAGATTCGAGGAAGGGAATAAAACAACAGTGAAGAAATTGCCCATAGGCCATAACGAGAAGATGCTCACCCTCAACCCAAAGAAATTGCCCATAGGCCATAACGAGAAGATGCTCACCCTCAACCCATGTGATGTCCAGAGGACACTGTGCAAAGTTAACTCAAGAAAAGCGGCTGGGCCTGACAATATCCTATGGCGAGTGCTCAGGGACTTCGCAGTCCAACTAATAACTGTCCTCACGGATATCTTCAATAACTCTCTGACTCAGCAAATAGTTCCAAAATGCTATAAGGACACAACAATCATTCCATTACCAAAGAAGTTTCCAACATCTTGCCTAAATGACTACCTCCCTGTAGCCCTTACCTCTACAGTGATGAATTGCTTTGAAAGGCTGGTCAAGGATGCCATAACATCTGGGCTGCCTGCTGATCTCGACCCTCTGTAGTTTGCTTATGGCAAAGGCCATCTCTCTAGAACGCCATCTATTGCTAGAACACATTGAGAATAAAAACACTGATGTGAGGGTACTATTCATCGACTTCAGCACTTTTAACACGGTCATCCCTTTTCATCTGGTAATGAAGCTACTGCAACTAGGTGTCAACACTCAACTTTGTAAATGGATTCTTTACTTTCTCACAAACAGACCTCAGAAAATGTGCACAGAAAATTTCTCCTGGGCTAGCATCACTCAACATTGGAGTCGCACAAGGATGTCTACTAAGTCAATTGCTGTTCACCCTGTTAACACATGACTGTGCAGTCGGGTACAATACAAACCACATCATTAAGTTTGCTGATGACAAAAAGGTGGTGGGCCTCATTAGTAACAACAATGAAACAGCATATAGAGATGAGGTGGAACAACTGATTACCTGGTGTGGAAATAACAACTTAGCACTAAACTTAAACAAGACAAAAAGAGATAATTGTGGACTACAGGAAAAATTGCAAGGAACATTCTCCCCTTACCATCAATGGGGAAACAGTGGAGAGAGTGAGAAGCATGAAGTTTCTGGGAGTGCACATCGATGAGGACTCATCTTTGTACACCAATACAAATGCTATAGTCAAGAAAGCGTACCAGAGATTGCAGTTTTTGAGAAGGCTGAGGAGAGTGAATCTCTCATCGACAGTTCTCACTACCATTTACAGAGGTACTATCGAAAGCATCCTGACAAACAACCTCGTAGTATGGTATGGAAGGTGCTCAACCTCCGAGTGCAAATCCCTACAGAGAGTGGTGAAGGCAGCCAAGAGGAACACCAAGACCACCTTACCATCTATCCATGACTTGTACTTATCCAGATGTCTCGGCAGGTAGAGAGGAATAATTAAAGATAGCACTCACCCTGCTTACAGACTGTTCCTGCATCTATCGTCAAGAAAGCACTTCCAAAGCATACACTGCAGAGCTACAAGATTCAGGAACAGCATCTTCCCTAATGTCATTAGGCTGCTGAACTCTACTATGCTCCATGACGGCCATCTGGGTCAGCAGAAACTGTAGTAGCTTGTCTCAAATTGTGTATTAACCTGGTTACAAGTCTCATCTAATATTTAGTGCAATATTCGTGACTGTTAACTTATAGGCACCTAGAGAAGTAGCAATGCAGTAAAATCTCTCTTCTTTCAGTGCAATACATGTTACAAATTCATAAATTAACCATAGTGCAATACTTAAAGGCCCATAGTGCAATATTCTAATGTTCACAGTCCAATACTCAAATGTGTGTTTCTGTGCAAGGATCAATGCAATGTCTTAACCAAGTACCTGTGTAATACTAAGTGTCATGCAAGTAAGTTTTCACTGTGAAAATTATTAAAATGTGTTTCTAACTATGTGCAGTATTAGTCTGTCTATGTGCATGTCTATGATGTAATAGCTAGGTATTATATGTGTAAAGGTCTGTGAAAACAGTCTATATGCCATCTGCACATCAAGTCCCGAGACACAGAATTTCGTTCAGTTTTTGCACTTCTATGATTTCTGAACCTATATAAACAGATGCAGGGGACAGCCATGGGGGTGGCATTCACCCCCATGTATGCCAATCTTTTTATGGGTTTGGTCGAGTTTACTCATGTATATAGAAGCTCCTTTTATAGAAACTATGTTAAGAAATATTTCAGGTTCATAGATGACCTCATATTTATTTGTCAAGGAGGACGATATGAGGCACAGTCATGTATTACATTTTTGAACGAAAGTAAATACATTAAATATGATGGCTTACAGGAAGGAGGAATAGGGAATTACTTGGACATTACCCTAAAAGGCCAGAGGAATGGCAAAATCAAAGCTAAATTATATAGGAAGTTTGAACAGCCTAACTATATGCTACATGCATCAAGCTGCCACCCTGAACATACCTTGGTATCTATTCCCTATGGGGAAATCCTGAGAATAAGCAGGTTATGTAGTGATATACAAGAGTCTGAAAGAGAAGCTAAAAAAGCAATAACTATGTTTCTGAATAGGGGATATGAAGAGAGCCTAGTTATGGATAGTTACAACAGAATATTTACAGACAAAAAAAGGATAGGGGCAAAAGAAAAGGTGATATAAAAGAGAGAGTTCAGAAGGATTATGCCCCAGATAAGAGTTTGTTTTATGTCTCTAAGTATACATTATTTTCAACTAAACTGGAGAAATGATTAAGAGATTACTGGAACATAGTGAAGAGAGAAGTTGCTTCCCTTAAAGAGATAAGGTTAAGATTCTCCTATCAAAGGGGACGCAACTTGAAAGATTTCTTGGTTCATGGTATACAGAAGACCTGTGGAAAATATAGGAAAAGAACTGGTTCACAGGGGTACTATCCCCTGTGGAAATTGCACAATATGTCAGCATGTAGTGGCAACTTTTGATAGAAAAAATGGTAAGAAGTTTCAAAGACTGGGTTGTTTTACCTACAAAAGTGTAGGCATTATTTATGCCATTAAGTGTCCCTGCGGAAGTTTTTATATAGGAGGAAGTAAGAGAAATTTAGGGGAGAGAGTAAAGGAACATGTTAGGGACATTAGGAATAATAAGGTTATTAGTCCATTAGGTGAACATTTTAACAGGATACATCAAGGTGATTTTAGTAATTTACAAGTGTCAGTGTTGGAACAGATTTAGTCAGAATTTTTAACTGAGGACACAGTAAAATATTTAAGAAAGAAAGAATCAATTTTTATACTGAAATATAATACACTCCAACCAAAAGGAATGAACAAAGAGTGCAACTGGAAACGTTTTATTTGAATTTATGTGTCTTTAAATTATTAAAAAAAAATTGCAAGTTAATTGAAAGTATTATTGAATTAGTGTTTAGTTAATTAAGTAATTATTTTTTTTATATAAAAGCAATTCATTTTCAGATGGATTTATCTGTAAAAGCTGTGTTTTAGCCGAGGCGCTAAGAGAGGATTATTTTGCTGCTACAAGATTCATCTTCTGTTTAAATAAAGGAAATTGAGTGGGAGGTTTCGGTTTCTGGTCTTGTGTGGTATACAGATTTCTATTAGTTGGGAGATTTTCACCCTACTCCTCCAATGAAATGGGGTTTTATTGCAAAAGATGAATTTTCCTGGTAATCAAATTCAATAAATTAAATCTCTCAGTTTTATCTCTCTCTCTCTGTCTATATATATATATATATATATATATATATATATATATATATATATATATATATATATATATATATGGGTTTACTTTATAATTTTGAAATAGTGAAATCCCGAATTTCTAAACCATAAAGTCGAACGTCCCAAATCCCAAAACTAAAAAAATCACAAAACACAAAATCACAAACGCATACACACCATACACCACACAACACATACATCATCCAACCCACACCACAACACACAAACACAAAAACACAAACAAATAAACCTACACTACATATAAGCAAGCCCCCCCTTCACCCCCTCACACCCCTACTTAAATATATATACTAACTCCGAGATTGCACAGACACAGAAAGAAAACTCACACTCACACATTCTACAGTCCCTCGCACACACACAAACATCACACATATACAAACACCAACACATCGAGCACTTGCACACCCATACTTTCACCTGCCTACCCTAACCCACACATACAACTAATAAAAACATTCAGACACACTCAATCTCCCACACAAAACCCTTACAAAATACTCACATACCTTAAATTACACCTAAATCCATACACAACATGAAACTCCATCCACTCATAACACTGCACGTAATGTACCGTAAAGCCATAACCGCGAATTTGAGATATTTGGATTCGCGATTATGCACTTTCGTGATTTTAAAGGTTCGACTTTATAATTTCGGGATACTGAAATTTGGGATTTCAGTACTAAAGTGAACCCATATATACCTATAAATATATATATATATACCTATAAATATATATATATATATATATATATATATATATATATATATATATATATATATATATATATATATTTTTTTTTATCTAAATATATATATATATATATATATATATATGGGTTCCCTACGTTAGACGGAAAGCTCGGAAGATCGACAATCACATCACTGATGCCAGAAGACCAACGGAGCAAATAACCGACAACTTGTAATCCCGACAGCGAAAACACCGACATGGGAAAAGTGTGAGCGCGACTCGGTAAGTGTGCGATAGTGAGGGACTTAGGGTTAGGGTGCGGGCAAGGTGTGTGTGCAATAGTGAGGGATTTAGGGTTAGGGTGCGTGTAAGGTAAGTGTGCGATAGTGAGGGACTTGAGGGTTTGGGGCGGATTAAGTGAGTTAGGGTTAGGGTGCAGGTAAGGCAAGTGTGCGATAGTGACGGACCTTAGGGTTTGGTTTAAGGTTAGTGCATAGATAGTTGTGTGTAAGGTGTAGTGTAGGTTTTTAGGTTGTTGGTGTGCTTGTGTTGTGTGTGTGTTGTGTGGAACAGTGAACTTTTTGTTTTGTTAACTGTCGGGATTGTGGTTTGTTGGGTATGTGAACTTTCGTGTTTTTGCGGTTTCGTTCTTGTGGTGTCGGTGTTGTGGTTGTCGGTGCTGTGGACTGTCTGTTTACTGTAGTAGACCCATGTATGTATATATATATATATATATATATATATATATAGATATATATATATATATATATATATATATATATATATACATATACACACACACACACACACACACACACACACACACACACACACACACCCCCCTGTTAAAATGGCAGGTTTTTGTGATATAAAAAAATGAGACCACAATAAATCATTTCAAAACTTTTCCTACCTTTAATGTGACCTATAACCTGTACAATTCAGTTGAAAAACAAACAAATCTGTTAGGGGGAAATATAAAAAATAAAAAACGTACAATAAGCTGGTTGCATGAGTGAAAACACCCTTAAACTAATATTTTGTTGAAGCACCTTTTGATTTACTTGCAGCATTCAGTCTTCTTGGGTACACACCTGCCAAGAAATGAAAGAGACTCTGATTAACCCCAAATAAAGTTCAGTTGTTGTAGTAGGATTTCCCTGACATTTACTCAGCTCCTGCTACAGTAAAAGCCATGGTTCACAGAGAGCTTACAAAGCATCAAATGGATCTCATTGTTGAAAGGTATCAGTCAGGAGAAGGGTACAAAAAAATGTCCACAGCATTGGATATACCATGGAACACAGTGAAGACAGTCATCAAAAAGTGGAGAAAACATGGGACAACAGTGACGTTGCAAAGAACTGGACGTCTCTCCAAAATTGATGAAAACTGGTCAGGGAGGCTGCCCAGAGATGTACAGCAATACTGAAGGAGCTGCACGAATTTCTGGCAAGTTGTGTACTACATGTGACAACAATCTTCCCTATTCTCCATATGTCTGGGTTGTGGAGTAGGGTTGCAAGACAGAAGACTTTTCTTACACAGAAAAACATCCAGCCTGGCTAAAATTTGCAAAACAATACATCAAGTCTCCCAAAAGCTTGTGGGAAAATGTGTTATGGTCTGATAAGACCAAAGTTGAACTTGTTGGCAACAATTCTAAAATGTACGTTTGGCGCAAAAACAACATTTCGCATCAGCAAAAGAACACCATCCCTACATTGAAGCATGGTGATGGCAGTATCATGCTTTGGGGTTGCTTTTCTTCAGCTGGAACTGGGGCTTTAGTTAAGGTGGAGGGAATGATGAACAGTTCCAAACACCAGTCACCGTTGTCCCAAAACCTTCAGGTGTCTGCTAGAAAGCTGAAGATGAAGACGAATTCCACCTTTCAACACGACAATGACCCCAAGCATACATCCAAATCAAAAAAAGAATGGCTTCACCAGAAGAAAATGAAAGTTTTGGAATGGCCCATCCAGAGCCCAAACCTAAATCCAACAGAAAGTCTGTGGGGTGACCTGAAGAGGGCTGTGCACAAGAGATGCCCTTGCAATCTGACAGATTTGGAATACTTTTCCAAGGAAGAGTGCACAAATATTGCCAAGTCAAGATGTGCCATGCTGATAGACTCCTACCCAAGAAGACTGACTGCTGTAATTAAATCAAAAGGTGCTTCAACAAAGTATTAGTTTAAGGGTGTGCACACTTATGCAACCAGCTTATTGTATGTTTTTTATTTTTTATATTTTTCTCCTAACAGATTTGTTTGTTTTTCAATTGAATTGTACAGTTTATAGATCACATTAAAGGTGGGAAAAGTTTTGAAATTATTTATTGTGGTCTCATTTTTTCATATCACAAAAACCTGGCATTTTAATGGGTGTGTATAAACTTTTTATATTCACTGTGTGTGTGTGTGTGTGTGTGTATATATATATATATATATATATATATATATATATATATATATATATATATATATATATATCACATCACTGTACGTGTCTGCACACACACATATATATAGACACATATATAGACATACACACATAGATAACAGACGTATTTGTATTTATATAATATAAAAACTACTTCCTGGACCCCTTTTAGCCATGATATGAGCACAGTAACAAAACCAAACAGTGACAATAACAATGAAAGAAGATATAAACTGTTGAAAAGGACACTGCACTATCACACAAGAAAGCTTACAGAAAATTCATAGTAATAAAGTTCATAAATGTGTTTACTACTTATGTCAGTAAAGTAATTTGACCTTGAAACAGTTTCTACATTTGTAGCTATTAAGAACTATGTGCAATACAAAAATAAAAAATATTAATTTGTAAAGTAAAAGGTTAAGGCTGAATTTAAACACGGGTTTCTGTTTGACTGAGAAGTAAATATGAAACTAATGGGGGGGGGGGTTACCTTTGTCATTGAAGAAGGTGTAGCACTTGTGTATTTTAGGTGTGCTCCAAGTTTATAGAAGGAGCAGCACTGCTAAAACTCTTTTCTCCAATTGCAATGCTGAAGACAGGTGTATGGAAAATGACTTTGTTGCCTTCCTTGGTTTGAAACAGTAAGGAGATGTTAGGGTAAGACGGGTGAGCTGACAGATGCTGTTTATGATAGTTTAAATTCCGTCTGCACTTTAAGTGGAATTTAGTATATCAATGAGGAGGGCATACTTCAAACAATGAATAAGAACAACTGCTGTGGCATACTGAACTCGAGAGATAAGGGGGCTTGCTGTTAAAATACTTAAATTGTGTCACAACCTTAGCTGCCACTATGCTGTTGAGAGTTTAGAAAGAACAGGCTGAATCACTGATAACTCGATATATTTGTATTGTGAAACCTGTGCTATATGACCGTAATCATGGTTACTATCATTAAAGGTTTACACCTTGGTAGCTAACAAGCAATGTCTAATATAATTAGGGCAGTTTTTGTTTTACGAAGGGTAAGGTGGCTAGTACTGAACCAAGAATACAAATGGGAGAAATCTTCCTGAAGTTCAGTTTGGATCTGGCAGTACAAGGACCAGCTCTATGAAGGATAATGTTGGCAGTGTAAAGTATGATTAATGAGGGGTGTATACAGCTAATAATGTTATTTGCAAACAATGATAATAAGACAGCTCTAAGACCAGATCACTGTGCGACACTAGATGGGAAGACTCACTCTTCTGCCACTATGCTACAGCACTGGATCTTGAAAGTCCTGTGGGTTAGATAACTGTTGAACATAACACATGATACTGCACTTGGGGTAAATCCTTGAGATTCAAGGCTCTTTAGCAGCATTTCATGGTCTACACATTGGAAAATTCTGTTGAGACCAATAAATTCAGACCCTTTGAACCAACTTTCACTGTAGCTAATGAGATTTGGCATGTCATGTAGAGCCAGCTGTAAACACCTTGCACTTTGTTCTACACCACCCATGTTGGGCATCTGTGACTAAACCATACTATTTGATTTGGACAAGAGTTTACCATAAATTATTTTTTGAAAACAATTCTGTAACAAAATACAGCAATGATATTTGATTTAAATCCTGGAGGGAAGCTAAAGATAGATTTTTGATGTTTGTGTGTTTGTGTGTGATGTTTTGGTGATGTTTAATGAAGAGAAAGGAGGCTGCAGCTGGGATTGATTGGTAGTTGTACAGGGTTTATGGGAACTGTGTAAACTGCATAAGGAAGAGGCCAAGAGGTGTATTAATGAATCTTTTGAACCACTGAAGGCAGGAGGTATTTTTACAGGAAATTATCTATTTCACTGAATGGTCTTAAAACTGGCTGTTTCTTTTATTACTTTCCCAAAGAGCTCAGGTTATGATGCCATCACATTTAGTTTTCTTCAAGGTAGGTGGATTCCTCTTACTTTATCTTCAGTTTGACAGGAATGCATCATAATAATAGGGGGTGTTTGATTTTGCCACAATTTCCAGGCTTCATTTCTGATTTTCAAGGCGACATTAAGGTTAGAATTAATCCAAGGACAATGCTGAATTTCAATCAGTCTTAGATGAATTCAAAACCGCTTGCTCAAGATATAGTGAATGAGGGCATTAAGCAGGGCCAAAGTTTGTATGGGTTGCTTCATTAGAATGGAAGGGTTCAGTCCAGGTTGTTTTGATCATCTAGCACAACAGACTAGTTACATTACAGGAAAACAACAACCCACACAGCAACCCAAACTAGGGTCAAATAGTTAGAAAATACGAAGTTCCACAACCACTGCACCACTATTCACCAAAGCAACGAAGTTCACTTATGAAACACAAGTCAGCTATTATTTAAGTGTATTACTATACTACATTCAATAGGAATTGTTAGCACATTCAAGCAAATTGTCAAATGTTGAATGTTTTACTACACAGCTTTAACAAGAATATATGTGTAATTTATGAATATGTGTGTGTGTGTGTGTGTGTGTGTGTGTGTGTGTGTGTGTGTGTGTGTGGGGGGGGGTTCAATAGTTATTTCCACAAGCATATTGTTTACAAGCATTTTTAGTTGTCAAAAACAAGCTTTTTGAGTTTTATTTTAACCAATTTTAATTAACTAATTATGATGTCATGACTAATTAGTGGGGTGTGTGGATATATAATGTGCAAGTTTTCAGTGTTTCAAATGACTCTGAGGATGCCATTTTAATGGTGAAAGCGCTAAGTCTGTTTTTTGTGACAATAAATTGGTTTTCATAAGTGAACTTCGTTGCTTTGATGAATAGTGGTGCAGTGGTTGTGGAACTTCGTATTTTCTAACTACATTACAGGAAAGATTGTTGTGTAAACTGGGGATCTTATTGGCTTGGATTGGGAGGTGACTACTGAATTTACTTGAAGAAAATACATATTAAGTTTATAAATTAGTAGGTGATGTTAATTAACCACACCATGGACAATTATTGTACTGCCATCTAAAAGTGAGCCACAGAATTCTATTCATAACCCTAGGTAAGCTACAAGGAGCTTACAATAGTGGACGACACCTACCTAGACTGCCCTTGTAATAAATTTAACATCGTACTCACCTTCCACCCCACCTTTCTTTTCAACATTCGTATGCTTGTTTGATCTAAGACTCCTTGCAACACAGATGCTCCATCATTTTTACTCAGAGGTGTAGCTGTTTTAGTACTGTTGCTCCCTCCATACAACAGCTCTATCTTGAAACTCAAATGGTAATTTTTTTTTTTTTTTTTTGCATTCTCCTGGATCGCAACTTCCCAAACAAACAGCAAGACGGGTTTTTCTTTGTGTGTTACTGAGAACTCTTTCTGGAAGGCTCACTGACTGTAGAGTGAAGATAATAATAAAGAGGTTAGGTACAAACCCATATGTCACCCGGAGGATAGCCAGCTGGCTCACAGACAGGACTCAAGAAGTTAGAATTGGGGAGTCCACCTCTACAAAGAGGCCAGTCACAAGTGGAGTCCATCAGGGATCAGTCCTTGGACCACTCCTTTTTGGCATTTATTTCTCAGAAGTCAAGGCCAACGTCAGTGGTCTCTGGCTGAATAAATATGTAGATGATTGTGAATTAGGAGCTGTCATTGAATATCACAGTGACACAAATGTTCTCCAGGAGGGGCTGACCCAGATAAACAACTGGTGTCAGAGCCATGGACTAACACTAAATGCCAAGAAATGCATAACAGTATCCTTTGAGAAGTCATCCATCCCTGGTAACTATCATATTGACAACACACCCCTTAGAGATGACCCAGTTGTCAGGGACTTTGGGACACATAGATAATAATCTAGCCTTTAGCCATCACGTGTCTACAGTGGTGAGGACATCATTCTATGTTGCGCAACTTATAAACAAAGGTATGGCATCTAAGTCCAAGGAAGTCATTGTTCCACTGGATTCGGCATTCATCAGACCTTTCATTGAGTACAATGTCCCCTTTGGTATGTACCTAACCAAGCATATCCAACAATTGGAATGTCAACAGAGGTTCCACACTAAAAGAATACAGGGTGTAAGTAAAATGTCATACGCAGAACACCTCAAGGCCCTATCCCTTTATTCTGTCTCCTACAGGCTTTTGAGGGGAGATCTATGCCTGGCATACAGGGCATTGTCAGACCCCACTCTGATGGACCTCCTGCATATCCACAAAACAAACAGCATCAGAATTACCCATTCTGAAGACTTAAACCTTGCCTGGAGAGATAGGTACATATCCCAGAGACTACCCAGTCTATGGAACAGGCACCCCATCCATGTGAAACAGAGCTCCTCTCTAATCCAATTCAAGTGCAACTTGGACAATTGGATGGGAAACTGGAAATTCATTCCCAGTTTGGCACCTATGGTCTCTGATGCAAACGGGTAACCTGTAAATGGTTCATCTCCCAAACCCCTGCTTACACTTATCAAGGGTATCAGGTTTGGAATGCATGGCTAGACTTAAAAATGGCCCTTGTGGTCGTTATCCTAGTAAACACCTATGAAGTGGTGTCGAGGTGAAGGCCCCTGCAACACATTTATCAGGGTGGCAGTGGATTATCCCATGCAAAAATGTTTTTGCTGTATTTGACTTTACATTATATTTGTCCATAAATATACCAGCCTGAGTAAATGCCTTCTCAAGCTGTCAGTTGCAAGGAGTATCTGCCACAAAAATTAACACAAGTTCACTGGCTTGGAGAACTTGCATGCAGGCAGGAGGGAAGGCAGACAGGTTGGCAGGCACCAGCACCTTTATCCCATTCTGTACTTGGGGTCACAGGTGTCACATAAATGGTGATCATCACCTAGAGCTAGTAGCGATGCTTTCTCTCTCTCCCTCCCTCCCCCTTTCTCTACCTGTCCAATGACCTCCTGACTGCCTCCATAGAATCAATTTCCCCCAACTACTTTGGTAAGCCCATTCTATTGATGCACAACCCTCTCCATGAGCAAGTACATTTGTAGATTCATAGGACGATACTAGCCTATTGCCCCGGTGGCCCTTATAAGCCTAGCCAGGAATTTCATCAATGTTCCAACAAAGTCAGTGGAGTACAGAACATGCATTGTAACTTTAAGAAGCATTTCAAAGTGAGGGCACATGCATATAAATAGAGAGCATGTGCAGGCAGCAGTGGCATTTTGAAAGAACAGCAAGAATGTTAACATGTATGAGTGCAGTGGTCAGTCTGTTTATAAGTTTATTTAAATTTAAGTTACTAAGCCTCAAAATCCTGATGTGATTATATATAAATAAAGCTGCTTAAACCAAACCCACAACTGTTAATCTGTTTTATCCTGACCGGACAAGCGACAGTCAGCACGTGTTTCTCCTGTCCAGTGGGGACACAGGTGTTATCCCAGAAGTGAATTTTCTGTTTCCCATCCAGTTTCCTCTTAAAGATGGCTAGTGAGGTACTCTGCTTGACATGGAGAGGGAGTCTATTCCACAGATGCGGGAGTCTTTGTGAGACAAATCCATCCCGCCAATAAGTTCTATTAATGTCATAAACCAGGTTGAGGCCTTGCATACAGGTTGCGCAAGTGGAGTTTGACTTACAGATATGCAGCAACTCCATCAAGGCTGGGTCTGAGATGGCTTTGTGTGCCCAACACAGGTCACTTCTGAGCATTCTGTACAAGACTGAGTAGAGCGACAGGGCTTTTAGCCTATCGGTATAGGATAGGTGTTTGAGACCCTGGATTTTGCAGGTCAGGAACCTCTGTGGTCTCTCCAGCTGCTGCATGTGCTTGGCAAGGTACATGCCGAAGGGGGCACTGTACTTGATAATGGGTCTGATAAGGGAGGAGTACAGGGATGTTATGACCTCCTTGTTCCTGGATGAAATACCCTTACTTATGATGTGGGCCACGTAGAAAGCCTTCCGTACAACATAGGCAATGGGGTGGTCAAAAATTAGGTTGCTATTAACATGGGTGCCCAAGTCCCTCATGAATGATTGCATGCTTAGTACATTGTTATTAATGTGATAATTAGTGGGGATACCATTTTCCCCAAAGGAGATAATGATGCATTTCTTGGCATTCAGTTTGAAGCCAGCTTCTGGCACCAGTCATTAGTTTGGGTAAGGCTTCTTGGAGGATGTTCACATCACTAGGAGAATTTAAGACAAGGCCCAGCTTGCAGTAATCTGCAAACTTTGTCAGCCACAGACCACTGGCTTTGGCTTGCACCTCAGAAAAGTATATCCCAAACAGTACAGGACCCAAGATCAATCCTTGGGGTACACCATTCGTTACAGGTCTACTACTAGAGGTGGCTTCCCCTGTTTTAACGGAGTGGGTTCTATCAGTGAGCCAGTTAGCTACCCATCTGGTAACATACGGGTTAAAATCTAGCTGGAGAGTTTATCCATTATGCCCGAGTGGGGAATACTGTCGAAGGCTTTGGCTAGGTCAAGGTGGAAGATGTGCACCGTCTTTCCTCGTCCATGGCTTTGGTGACTGTTTCGAAGAAGTCGGCCAAGTCTAACAAGCATGCTCTCCCTTTGACAAAACCAAACTGTGTGGGGTCAAGTGTTTTGTGTCCTTGTTTATAAGGTCCATGATAATGCATTCTATGGCCTTGCAGATCAGGCTAGTTATTCTGATGGGGCTATAATTGTCTGGGTCCATAGACATTCCACCTTTGTGTAGAGGGATGACAGTGGCTGTCCTCCATTCGGCTGGGATGAAGCCGGTGATCAGGTTTTGGTTGAATAGGTTGCCTAATGGTGCTGAGAGCTCATGCCTGAGTTCATGTAGGATGCAGCCAGGGATGTTGTCAGGTCCCATGGAGGCTGTATTTTTTTGCCTTTGAGAGGGCATTAGAAACCTGCTCCCTGGTGATGAGGGGAGGGGGGAGGTGCTGGGGATGACCTGCATTACTGATGGGGGGGGGGCAGAGGGGTGAAGTTTTCATTGAACCTGTCTGCCAGCAGGTTGGCTATATCAACGGCACTTATGTATGTGGTGTTCTTGACCACCAGTTCAGAGCAGATTTGGGTGTTACCACTGAGACTACAGATGTATGTGAAGAAGGCCTTTTGACTGTCCTTAGTGGATGTGGCCAATCTGGATTCGAAGTTAGCCTTGGGGGAT
>NC_056730.1:191621072-191626072 GCF_019279795.1 Protopterus annectens
AGCATGGAAGCCTGGCATAGGCAGTTAAAGTGCTTGCTTAGTGGCAGGGGAACTGATCTAGCTGTGTTATTAAATGTTCTCATGAGAGAACAGAAAGTACAGTTGTGTACACTTACCATAAATGTAGATGTTCGAGTATATTCACTGTTGCAGTCATTACATTTGGGTTATCTGCCTGCAGGTAGCCCTCAGCTGGCCTGAATATCAAAGTCTTGGAATCCTGCATCGGATGCTGTCTCTTCTTCCATGACGTCAGGTCATCAGGGGTATAAAAAATGCAGCCGACTCCATTACATCAGTTTTTCTTGCCCCAGATGTCAGGTACCCCCATAATGGGAAGCAATTATATGTTAGGTTACACCTCCAACAAAAAGCAAATACACCAGAAAGCTTAAATACACCAAAGAAGAAGGTAGGTAGAGCCAAGAGAAGTCAGGGGGCTGGAGGGTGGGTAACCAGGACTGCAACAGTGAATACACTTGAACATCTACATTTACGGTAAGTGTACACAACTGTACTATGTTCTTCATGTTTCATTGTTGCAGTCATTACATTTGGGTTGATTCCCAAAGCTAAGGAAGGGAGGAGGAATTTAGAGAGCATTAGGACCAGCTATTAAGCCCTGCAAGACTGCAGTGGCAAAACCAGCTCTGGATTTAGGAAAAAATAGGCATGTGGTAATGCTTGGTGAAGGTATGTACAGAGCTCCAGGTAACAGCTTCTAGGATGTCCCTGGTAGGGACCCCTCTGAGGAAGGCTGTAGAGGTAGATGCAGCCCTGGTGGAATGTGATCTTATCCCCTGTGGAGTAGTTTTTCCATGGTGCTTATAGCAGAAATGAATGCAATGGGCTATCCATTTAGAAATGGTTTGCTTTGAAATGGTCTTCCCCTCTGCCCCTGCAGCAAAGCCAACTAGCAGCTGTTCAGATTTTCTGAGAGGCTTGGTCCTGTTCAAATAAAATCTAAGTTGTCTGTGCATGTCCAAAGAGTGCAGTATTCATTCCCCTTTGTTTTGTGGATTCGGGGAAAAAAGTAGGCAGATAAATGGACTGATTTAGGGCCACAGTAGACACCACCTTGGGCATAAAGGAAGAATTGGTCCTGAGTGAAACCCTGTCTGCAGGAAAGATAATGAAGGGCCCCACTGCCATGAGGGCCTGTAATTCAGACACTCTTCTTGCTGAAGGGATGGCTAGAAGGAAGGCTGTTTTCCAAGAAAGGAATTTCAACTCTGCAGTTGCAGCTGGCTCAAATGGAGAGAGAGTGAGCTTTTCCAATACAAAGTTAAGGTCCCAGGCTGGAGTAGGGGCTCGCCCGGGGAGGTCTTAAATTTTTGCCCCTCTGAGGAACTGCTTTAGCAGGGGGTGAGAGAAGAGAGGTGGTGCAGTATTATAATGTGCTGAAATGGCAGAGGCATGAATTTTAATTGATGAGAAGGATAGGCCCTTGTGGAGCATTTCTGTTAAGTACTGAAGAATATGAGGTAAGTTAGGAACTGCTGTGCCCATCCCCTGAGTTTGGCTCCAGGAACAGTATCTTTTCCACTTTGCAGCATAACATTTTCTAGTGCTAGGCCTCCTTGCTTCCAGAATAACATCTAGCACCTGCTTACCAAGGGATGCTATTGGAGAGCTCAAGGGATTAGCCAGGCTGCAAGGTTCAGGGTTTGAAACTGAGGGTGCAGAATCTGGCCTGCCTGCTGAGACAGCAGGGAAGGTGTCTGAGGTAGGTGCCATGGCTCCAGCAGTATCATACTGCGCAAGAGGGGGTACCAATGCTGGTGTGGCCAGTCTGGTGCAATCACTATTGTCCTTGGTTTGTCCTGTTTGATCTTTAGCAGAACCTTTGAGAGGAGAGGCAGAGGGGGGAAGGCATAAACCGAGAGGCTTTCCCAGGCAAAGTACAGGGCATCTACTTTCCAAGCTTGACTGTGGGGAGTCCTTGTGCAGAATTTGTCCAACTGGTAGTTCTGGGGGAGGCAAACAGGTCTATTTCTGGAGTCCCCCATTTGTTCCTCAAGAGGTTGAATATGTCTGGTTCCAGTTTCCATTCGTGTGGGTCCATGAGATTTCTGCTTAGGTCGTCCGCCAGTGAATTTAGCTTGCTTGGCAGGAATTGAGCTTGTAGGTGCACTTGGTAGCTCAAGGCTGTGTTCCACAGAGCCATGGCTAGTATACAGAGAGGGTATGAGTGTGTTCCCTCCTGCTTGTTTATGTGCCACATAACTGTGGTGTTGTCTGTCTTTACCAATAATTGTCCTGGAAGGATGTGGTCCTTGAAGGCTGTCAGGGAATTCTGTATAGCTAACATTTCTTTTTGGTTGATATGCAGGTGCATCTGACTCTGGTTCCATTTGTCCTGAATGCACTGCCCTGTCAAGTGAGCCCCCCATGCATAGTCTGATGCGTCTGTTGTTAGGGTTTGGGCGGCAGGGGGTAGATTGAAAGGGAGCCCCTTGTTGAGGTGGCAGGCCTCTGCCCACCAAAGGAACTCTGTCTTTATACAAGGAATGATAGGAATCATTGTTTCCATGTCCTGAGAATGTTGGCACCACAGCTGTTTTAGATACCATTGTAGTTTCCTCATATGCAGTCTTGCATATGGAATTAATAGAATGCAAGAGGCCATGAACCCCAGGATTTGCAGAATTTTCCTTGCAGATATCTGGGTCTTTGTGGCCAGTAGTTTGATGTAGGCTGTCAAATAAACTTGTTTCTCTGGCATGAGGAAAGCCATCTGGGAAGTTGTGTTCAAGTTTGCTCCCAGGAATACAATCTGTTGGCAGGGTACTAGGTGAGATTTCTTTTCGTTTATGGTGTACCCCAGCAAGGTTAGAAGTTTCTTTACAAATGCCAGATGTTTTAACAGCAAGTCCTGGCTTTCTGCCTGAATAAGGCAATCGTTCAGTATGGGTATATTTGAATATTTCTCTGCCTGCAAAATACAATGGCTGGAGCTAGACACTTTGTGAATACCCTGGGCGCAGTAGATAAGCCAAAGGGAAGTGCAGAGAACTGATAGTGCATGGAGCCTGCTCTGAAGCGTAGGTATTTCCTGCAAGATTCCCTCATTGGAATGTGCAGGTAAGCTTCCTTTAAGTCTAAGCTTACCAACCAGGCATCTTTGCCCAGCATAGGGAGCAAGTGTTGAAGTGTTAGCATTTTGAATTTTGGGATTATCAAAAAGGTGTTTAGAATAGAGACATCCAGGATAGGACGCCAGGAGCTTTCTTTTCTGGGTACCAGGAAAAGTCTTGTGTAAAAACTTTGTCCCCTTTCTTTCACTGGGACAGGTTGAATAGCCCTGATACTTAGAAGAGAGAGAACCTGCTGTTGAGCCTCTGCCCACTGATTTGGGGGTAGGTTTGGCCAACCATTTGGGGTTGGTAAGGTGTGGAAGTGGAATCTGTATCCTTGGAAATCTATATTTAAAACCCAGTTGTCCTGGGTAATGAGTTCCCAGTTTTATGCATGCAGGGCGAGCTTTCCTCCTAAGAGAGAAGGCTGTTGAGCAGGGCTTGGAAGGGTTAAGGTTAAGTCATTGTGACATTTTTCCATAGGGGGGTGTCTTACTACTTACAGCTTTGGAAGTGGGAGCCCCCACTGCTTAGGCCTGTGTGTAGCCTGAGACTGTAACCTAGGTGGTCTGCTGTTCCTGGGTTATGACTGAGAAGGCCTGGAATAGACTGGAAAGGACCAATTCTTAGAAGGCCAATGCCTACTAAATCTGGGAGGCTGTACTTGCAGGAAATCTTTAACAGTTTGCATAGATTTAGCTTATTCCTCCATCTTTTTAAGGACTACTTCTGTTTTGTTGCCAAGCAGGCAGTCTTGGTTTAAGGGAGCATCCAGTAATTTAGCTTTAACATGATCTGGCAAGTTTTGTTCCTTAAGCCAAGCATGCCTTCTAAGTAAAGACCCAGTGACAGCAGCCCTGCTAGATGCTTCTAAAGAGTCAAAACCACATTGCAAAGTATGTTTAGCAACCTGTTCATCAGAATGCATTAAATCATGTAATTCTTTATGTTCAGCAATGTCAGGAATCAACATCATTTTCTATTTAAGTAGTCCCAAAATATACTGTTGATACTTTAACATATGAAACTGGCAATTTAAGGCCCTAATGGCCAAAGTAGCAGAAGTGTATACCTTCTTACCCCATCTTTCCAAGGCCCTGGAATCTCTATCAGAGGGGGGTAGGGTTTTTGGCAGCAGTAGCCTTAATGCCCTTTGGTCCTTGGGAAATGGTCTCTGGATCCTCAGTAGGACTCTTGAAGAAGAACTTGTGAGAGTCAGGTACTCTGTAATACCGGTCAGGTTTTCTGGGAGCTGGAGGTATAGTGTCTGGGGCCCGGCTAGATTCCAAGAAGGCATCATCTACAATGTCCAGAACAGGAGGAATAGCTAAAGGCCTGTGTTGAGGGAGGAGTAAGAATTCCCTAAGCCTCTTTTTGGAGTCAGAGTAATCCTGGCTTTCCCAGTGGAAATGCTCCCTAAGAGTGTGCAAGGTTTCCCCAAAAGAAAAATCTTCTGGAGGGGAAGCAGAGGGGAATGGAATCCTCTGCATCAGAATCCTCATAGGTAGATTAGGGCAAATCCTGGTAATCAGAAGAAACAGAAATTTCAGAATCCTGATCAGAAGAATCAGAAGGAAACTCAGTTCTAGGTCTCAGAGCGGGAAGGCTGGCTTCCCCTAATTAAAGTAATAAGGTCTTCAGCCATTCTAAGCATTTGTTTTTTAGGCATATGGGCCTGACCATGCGGTTTGTACGTCGGTTTTCTAGGCGTGGGTTGAGTTTCAGACCTTGATGAAGAAGATGGCGTCGGTTTAAAATGCAAATCTGTAGGCCTGAAAGACGGTGCCTGCACAGCAACTCTGGACCGATCCAAGGTAGAGACATCCACAGGTTCCATAGTCGAAGAAGCAACTCGCTGCATACCGGACTCCAAATGGATCTCAGTAGAGGCCTGCGAATCTGAAGTAGCAGGTATCAGGGACT